>NC_088924.1:29982500-30055000 GCF_038396675.1 Hydra vulgaris | reverse complement strand
CAGACAAGTTGTGGAAATTATTTAATTTATATAACTTAAAAAGTATAAATAAAATACATATAGTAACACATAATAATTATATTAAATTTATGGATATGAAATATTATTAAAAAGTGTATGAATATTTAAAAGTTGCAATATTGTACCAATATATTGATATTACTGGGATTTTTTTAATTTTTTTGTGTAAAGCAAAATAATTCTAAAATAAACAAAGATGGTTGCAGATCAGTAAGAAAACGAAAGAATATAGTTTAATGTACATTTTTAATTTATATATACCATGTAATGTAAAATTGTCATTATTATGAAATTCGATAATTCTGGTTAAAATGATATGACCAGTTTTATTGGTTTAAAATTAGTAATACCACCTTTATATTGGTTTGTCAATGCTTGACTCGAATCTATACAAACAAAAATGATTGCAGCTTAATATTGGTAACTTTGTCTTAATTTTGTGCTAACAATGGGTTACTTAATTTTTTTTTAGCTTTGTATATCGGATTGTTTTTCCGTTGGAAATCAAGTTGTTTCATTGTATTTATACTTTTTATTTTAGATCAAACAGTTTCAAAAAAAATAGAGGAACAAGACAAGGACAATATAATTAACGCAAGTATTTATAAATGCTCAGAATATTACAAACACAACGATATGTCTTTCTATGACATTGAAAAAGACATTGCTGCTTGCAGTTACCGTCAGCCTCAACCTGTTTCAAATCTTTAAAAACTTATTTCAAGGGCTCTTTGTTTATTCAGAATTAATTAACAAATATCAGTTATGCAGTAATTGTATTATTTACTTGTTTTTCGAGAATTTTTTTAGCAATTATAAATATCATTTATTTCTAAATTGCATTTAAGTCTTAAATATTATTTTTAAGTTTATACTGGGGTTTAGTGTTTTTTTTAAGAAGGGCTATCTAGATATGTAGTGTATGAATTTTTGCAAAGCTCGATTTTCCATCTTTCATAATTTATAAGTTTACATAAATGTACACCATATATTGCAAATTTTTTCTGTCTAATACACAGTAAAAAAATGCTCGTTATATTTTTAAAAAACATAATGCTAGATTTCGTGTTTTATAACAGGTAACTACCGTTACTCCCAAGTCCTTAATAAAAATAAAAAAAGGTGGGGGAGGGGGACGTTTATTAATTTTTAGAAAATTTTCCCACCCACCCCAAGCTTACTAAGACCCCCAGCATATATGCCGAACACAAGGTTTTTATTATTCAATTTTCTTGTTACAATAAAAAAAAAAAATTAAACTCTTACAAGGCTGCAAGCAAACACTAATTACGTTTGGAGTTAACAGAAAATTAATTAAAAAATATGACAACAGTTTACCAGGACGAATATAATATTTATAGAGATAGAGAACAAAATCAGCAGGAGAAAATGGTTGATACAAGTTAGATTTCATCTAATGTACGACGAACTTATTTTTTATTACAACGGTCAACAAGTCAGCAAAAGAACGATAGGGTCAAAATCTGTATAGATCAGAAGCGCATATCCAGCATTTTATGGTCTTTGAGATAGCTAACTTCCGGACACAGAGCAAGCTCCAAACAATTATATCTTTAAACTTATGTCAAATAAAAATGCTTGGCAAAAAATTACCCCTCAGCTTGAGCTGACTTGTATCATTGAAGTGACAGGAAGACACACCTCCCCACAATAGTGTTTATGCTTGAAAAAAGTGTACACACCAAAATTAAATCATACCTTGCTAGAAAAATTAAATTTTTCTAGCAAGGTATGATTACACCAATGTGTACACCAAAAAGTATTTCTCAAAATTCGTGTTTTTTTTTTTTAATTAAATAATTTTATAATTTAAAAAAAAAGTAAAAATTATATTTTCAATTCAATTATAATTATTATTTTTTAATTCTTATTGCTACCCTCGTAAAATAAAATAACGGTAAGAACTAGAAGCTTTTTTAAAAATAAATTATAAATTTATAAAATTAACTATAATAGATATAAAAATTAACATATAGTTACTTTTTTGGGTAATTGTTATTTTAATTGTCAGTGCTTTATTATACATCAATACATGTTATATAATTTAATTATCTAATATAACTTAATAATCTTATATTACTTAATTATCTTATATAATTTAATCATATTACATAATATAAATAGATTTTATAATGTTGTATTAAATAATAATGTTTATTACGTAATATATATAAATTTATATTTGTGTGTTACATAAAATATTGTATACTATATAACTAAATGTAATATAAATGTATTATATAAGTATGCTTCTTAATCTTTTTTTTTTTTAATCTAGCTAAAAGTTAAATAAAAAATATAAAGTGTGACATAGAATGCATAATTTTGCAAACATACTTTGATACTCGCCATAAATGCTGCTGAATATGATATCGAAAAGCAGACAAAACACTTTCAGTAACAGCTTTGATACTTATGAAAACATTTTACCAAACTATTACAATAATCCTTTGCAACTGGAATATAATCCATCCTTTGCAACTGGAATATTTAACACCTGCAACGTAGTATTATTACTACTTGGAAAGCCCTATATGGGAACTACTCCACGTTCCCTTCAAATACATTCACTTGCAGCATCAGGAGTAATTCTCTCTGTCCTAACCAGATGTAAAAATCTCTGTGCTTGTACTATCTGCAAAGTAGTAAAATCAACAAAATCTGGAACAAAAAGAACCAAACCTGAAGGTAGACCAAGAGTTTGAAGAATCAAAAACTGTATCTCCTAAAACAGGAGGGCGATCTTTTGTATTTCAAAAATATCGAAAAAACCTTCTTCAGAATGGAGTCACAATGGTTTGATTACTATTAAGGTTGATAGAAAGTTGTCTGATTCTGATATGGACGCAATATCAAAAGTGATTCGTGTTAAGCACGGACGAAAATAAATAACACCTGGGTTTAAGGGTTTAAGTAATTCATGGCAGATAATAATGGGTCTTTAGTTGAGTACTTCTAAACAGTAGACCTTAATTACTATAAATTGGAAACTGAGACTTCATCTATTAGGCTGGCGCAGATGTATTTTTAATACATTGTTTCCAGTTTAGGATGTTGAATGCTGGATCTTCTTGACTCAATGCATGGGTTTGCTTGTGTCACTGTTTTTATGACTAGGCAACTCATTCTATTATCTCCTTATGAGGGTACAGCTCTAAAACTCAGTTTTATGGTTCTGAGGCCGGCTGGTAGTCAGGTTTCCCGAACTCTGTGGTAGCTCTCAGAGAGGCTGATTCCATCAACAGCTGAAAAATATCAAAGTATTAACAGTGCCATGTTGCGCATGGATGGTGTCCCTGTTTGTACTTTTGGTGTGCATTGCGGAGGCCACATTTGGAGCCCTTTGTTACGGCTTAGGGTTTATTAGTAGTAATAAGGCAATTGCTTGGGCTATTAAACGGTGTTCTGAGTACTATCTATGCTTTGAGTCAAGTTCTTCAATCTAATTTTAAAATGAATAAAGTACCAAAAACTATTAAACACAAAAAACCATCATCATCACCAAGTTCTCTAAACCTATCATTCACTAATATTCGTGGTCTTCGAAGTAACTTTTCTTCTGTTGAGTCTTATCTCTTGCAAAGTTCACCAGACCTACTTGCTCTTTGTGAGACTAATTTGAGTTCGGCTGTCTCATCTTGTGATCTTAGTGTTGATGGTTATCTTCCTCTGATTCGTAAAGACTCCAATAGTCACATGCTTGGCCTGGGCATTTACATTCGTAAGAATTCACCTGTTTGTCGTGAAACTAAGTTGAATCCACAGACTATTCTTTCATGTGCTTTCATTTAGCACCACTTCACTCTATTGCCTTTCTCTTTGTTCTATATCGCTCTCCTTCATCTCAAGACTGCACTCTTTTTGATGTTATTTCTGATCATATTGACCAAGCCCTCTCTCTTTATCCATCAGCTAATATAGTTGTTGTCGGTGACTTTAATGCTCACCACTCTGAATGGCTTGGCTCTAGTGTCAGTGACTCTGCAGGCATTAAAGCCCACAACTTTTGCCTTTCTCAATCGCTAACTTAAATAGTCAACTTTCCAACTCGCTTTCCTGACAACCCTAATCATTTACCTTCTCTACTCGACTTATGTCTTGTTTCTGATCCTAGTCAGTGCTCAGTTTCTCCACATTCACCCTTAGGTGCTTCTGATCACAGTTTGATCTCTTTAAAACTAATATCTCATTCTTCTTCATCACCTGAATACCCCTATTATCGAACCTCTTACAACTACAGTAAAGCTGACTGGGATTCTTTCCGTGATTTTCTTCGTGATGGCCCTTGGGTAGAAATCTTTCAACTTCCTGTCGACAAATGTGCTTCTTACATAACTTCGTGGATTCAGGCTGGCATGGAATCTTTTATTCCCTCTCGACGATTCCAGGTCAAGTCTCACTCTCCTCCATGGTTTTCCTCACACTGTGCTGCTGCAATTGCCAATCGAAACCATTACTTCCATATTTATCAGCAAAACAATTCTCCAGAAAACAGACGTCTGTTTATTACTGCTAGAAACAACTGTAAAAAGGTTTTGTCTAACGCCAAAACCCGCTATTCTCAGGTCATGAAATCTCGTATCTCATCTCAAAAATTAGGCTCTCGTGACTTCTGGAGAATCTTTAATAATATCAATAATAAGGGCAAATCTATAATTCCACCTCTCCTGTATGGTTCAGACTTTGTCACCTCACCTAAAGACAAAGCCGAACTGTTTGCTAAAAACTTTTCATCAATATCATCTCTTGATTCCACTAATTGCGTTCTACCTGATATTGCCAACAAACAGGTTGATCCATTGCTTGACATTCATATCACTCCAGCATCTGTATCTAAAGTGATTTCCTGCCTAGACTCTTCTACAGCTTGTGGCCCAGACAACATACCTGTTATTGTCTTGCAGAAGTGTTCTCCGGAGCTGTCTTCTATACTCTCAAAACTATTCAACAAGTGCTTATCAGAGTCTTGTTTTCCAGCCTGCTGGAAAGCCGCATCTGTTATCCCTATCTTCAAGAATTCTGGGGAGCGATCTGATTCGTCTAACTACCGTCCCATAAATCTTCTTCCTATCATAAGCAAGGTTTTTCAATCTTTAATTAACAATCACTTAATTTCTCATCTTGAATCTAATAACTTACTTTCTGACCATCAATATGGATTTCGATCTTCTCGTTCTACAGCTGATTTGCTAACAGTAATAACTGACAGGTTTTATCGTGCATTAGATGAAGGTGGAGAGGTTAAGGCCATCGCTCTTGACATTTCAAAAGCGTTTGATAAAGTTTGGCATGCTGGTCTTCTCCATAAGCTTTCTTTTTATGGTGTATCCGGCAACATCTTCAAGATCATTGAATCCTTCCTTTCCAATCGTAGCATAAAAGGTGTCCTCGATGGACAACACTCTTCTTCTTATTCTGTAACTTCAAGGGTTCCTCAAGGTTCTATCCTTGGCCCTATACTATTTTTAATTTACATTAACGATCTTACAGATATTCTCACATCTAAGGTGGCATTGTTTGCTGATGATACTACCATTTATTCTTGTCGTGATAAGAAACCAACACCCTCTGATTGCTTGGAGGGGGCATTTGAGCTTGAAAAGGATCTCACTTCTGCTACAGCATGGGGCTCACAGTGGCTGGTGAACTTTAATTCAGATAAAACTCAATTTTTTTCAGGCAATCGTTATCGCAATAATTTAGACCTTCCTATATTTATGAACGGTGATGTACTCGATGAGTCACCTACTCTTCATCTTCTAGGATTAACTCTTACTTCCAATCTTTCTTGGAAACCATATATCAAATCGGTTGCAAAATTAGCATCTGCTAAGGTTGCATCTCTTTATCGAGCTCGCCACTTTCTTACTCTGGATTCTATTCTCTATCTCTATAAATCTCAAATCCGGCCTTGTATGGAATACTGTTGCCATATCTGGGGCGGATCTTCTAATGATGCCCTTTCTCTTTTAGACAAGATGCAAAAACGCATTGTAAACATAGTTGGACCTGCTCTTGCAGCCAACCTTCAACCATTATCACATCGTCGTAATGTTGCTTCTCTTTCTCTTTTCTACAAATACTATAATGGGCACTGCTCTAAAGAGCTAGCGTCTCTTGTGCCATCTACTGAAATTCATTCTCGTGTTACTCGTCATTCAATTAAGTGTCATCCTTTTTCTGTGACTGTTCCTAAGTGCTCCAAAAACGCTTATTCGTCTAGTTTTTTTCCTCGAACATCAGTTCTTTGGAATTCGCTTCCTTCATCTTGCTTACCTGATTCATATAATTTGCAATCTTTTAAATCGTCCGTCAATCGTTATCTTGCTTTACAATCTTCATCTTTTCTCTTACAGTAACTTCCAACTTTAATTAGTGGCTGCTTGCAGCCTTGTTGGAAGCGAAGATGTTTAAAAAAAAAATAAAAAAAAAAAAAAACTGTGCAACCTATTATTTTTGTTAAAGATGTGGAGAAACTCACTTGGAAGATGATAAAAAAAAGAAAACTAGACGCTTTTAATGTTCAGGTGAAAGTATTTGTTGACGGCGGTGGAGGTTTCTTCAAGCTTAGAATTGGTACTGTTGAAGTGGAAGATACTTCAATGCTGATATCACCAAGAGATGAAACTATTCCGAGGGCATTTGTCCGAACCTGAAAAAAGAAACGTCCGTTGATTAGACATTACTCTTAGGAATAGTCCCAAATATTCAGGAGAATTATGAAAACTGTGCTGTCTTTTTCAAAAGTATTGACTTTGGAAATATTCAGTTTACACTTTTTCGCGGATTTAAACCTACTTATATTTGATTATAGGACTTCAAAATCATACTTCAAAGTATCCTCTCTGCTTCTGTAATAAGAGTACAGATTGTGTAGATTGGCTCTTCTCTATAGGAGATAAATGAACCTTAGGATCAATTAGACATCAAAATCTTGCTTGGAAACAAGGATGTAGTTCTGGCTTATCACTGAAAGAATTTTATAATTGCAAGAATCAGCCACTTCTGCCGGGAGATAATGAAACTGAAGTTATGGAAGTATGCAATATATCCAAACTTCATCTCTATACAGGAGCAATTAATATATTGTGGAATAACCTAGCAACAAAATGGGAAATTTTCCTAGAAAACAATTCCCTTGTCAGACAAAAACTTCATAGTGAAGTGTTTGAAGGAAACCAGTGTTAGAAATTGATGAGATTAACAAATAAGCTTAGAGATGCTCTTCCTGAAGATCCAAGGGAATTTTGTGATGCCTTTAATGCATTCAATACTTTGGCTTACTCGTGTTTTAGCAAGATACTCAGTATGGATTTTCAAAAAGCGATAGATAATTTTCTTGATATTTTCATATACAAAGAGTACCAAACTGCATATATTATTTTGCTATGTAAAGGAGTTTTGTAGAAAGAATGGATATGAACTGGGGATTTACAGCGAACAGGCAGGAAAAACTATTTACTCGAGAATCAGTGAGTTTTCCAAATATAAACTTTTGAGTGATTTCCACAAAGAAACATACAAGAAGGATCAATTACGTGTTGTTCTTTTATACAACGCAAAGCGAATTTGAGGCATTATTATGCTCAGTCTACATTGGCTAATTTATTTTTATTGATTTTGACAGGATTCTTTGATTTATTAATATGAAATAAAATGTTATTATAAATAATGGTATTTATTAAAGAGCTAGTTTATTAGCTACTTACCTATGCCTTAAATAAGTATTTCTATAAAGTTCATTCTAACCGGTTGTTTTTCTGTATATCTTAATGAGAGAAAAATACGCAAATTTTTCCTCTCACAATAACCACCTTATTTTCAGGACATGCTTTTCGAATTTTGTGAAATTTTTTTGAGTACACCATAAAAACACGGAAAAACTAACAGTTCTATTTGTGTTAATAAGCGAATTTTAAAAGAAAAAAAAATTATCAAACTCTGTTTATGAATATTTATTATAATGAAGATTATTGTTAAAGTGAAACTAATTATTGAATAACATTTAAATACGACATGGCACCACGCACCCTTTGTGAGATATTTGTATATACAAATATCTGAACTTAGACTTGAACACATTCGAATGCAATTTTTTGAAGAATTTAGAAGAAATATGTTTACACCCGAAAGATATTATAATACAAAATTTAAACATAGTTAAAGAAAGCATGATAAGAAGAATCCGTGAACGTTTGTTTTTTGAAGTACTGGATAGCTTTAGTAGTGAACAATTCAGAGAGATTAACATTACGTTAGACTCAGAAAACCCATTGGATAAAAATCTAAACGGTACAAAACAACCAAATGTTTAGAAGATATAATTATTTTTTCGATAACTCTATGCGAAAATCAGTTGCACAAAGAGATTTCAAAGACATTAATCTCTTGTAAGAATTGCGCACGCGGACGATAAGTTTCTAACTTCATCATTAAAAGATTTATTACAAATTTTAAAATCAATCCAGATAGAAAATATAGAAATAAAAGTGGAATTAGGTTTGTTAAAAGAAAAGATAATTATACAAAATGAGCTTATTCAAGACCTAAAAGTATCTAATGATAAACTTTTATTTCTTAAAAATCAAAACATAAATAGTAGTTCATAAAAATAGTATCATAAAAACACGTGTTCAAAATCTATCACTGAAGATACACAAAACGTCAATAAGTCTTGCGGTGAATTATTTGAAAATATCACTTAAGTATCCAATGCAAATACTGAAAACGTAAAATCTGATAATAATGCTAAATATGAAAATAATCTTTTTAATTATACACGCTAAGTGAAAATAAAAATTCCAAATTCGCCGCAAATGTTGCAAAAGGTATTTTTCAATAACCTTGTGGAAAACCGATGGCAAATAATTATACAGAAAGCCAATCATATCATGTCAAAACATATGCAAAGGTTGCGGCTCAAAAACAACAGACCACAGTTAAAACTAAACAATCAAAATTTGGATTTAAAGAAAAACTTTCAAATATTGATAATAATTCAAATAGTTTTATTTTAATTGGCAAAAATAATAAACCTGCCCGCCAAACAATTATTCTACCCTTCGAAAAAAAAACATAAATTATTGGAGCCTATATTTGGAACAAAAATTCCGGGGAATGAAACTATTGCTAGTAATCGAATAATTCGTAATTTTGAAGTTTTTATAGGTGGTGTAAGCAACCAAATCAACGAAGAACAGCTTCAACGGTATATGGAAACTGAATTAGGTATCACACCTATATGAATTACATTAAACAGAGAAAACGAATTTAATAGATCATATAGAGTTTTTATAAGTATTTCAGAAAAATATAAAATTTTCAATCCTTCATTATAAGATACACAGTTAGCCTTAAATAAATTAAGGTTATCTGAATTGTGTCCAAATTAATTTCATCGTTTTCTGAAAGAGTATAGTTTACTGATCACTATGTATATAGACTACCAAATCAGAAAACTCCTATTAAGTAATTATGGCATTTTGAAGATTTTTTCGCGCCTTTTTTTCGCGCCTTTTATTTTGCGCCTTTTTTTGCAAGTGTTTTGCGCCATTTTTTGGTCCGCCATGTTTTCATTCAAAATTTTATTGTAAAAGTTACAGACAATTTATTGGAAATGAATAATACAGATGGTTTTGTGTTATATTACATAGATTAAGAGTGGATAATCACATAATCGGAATGTTTTAAATCATCAAAATATTTACAAATATAGAATTAAAAACTATTTCTTCTTGAATTGACTAACTAAAAAATATCAACATTTAGATCAACATGTCCAAGAGAAACAAGATATTTTCCATTATAAGAACTTAATGCCCTTACTAAATTATGTCTATAATTAGATTTATTTGCGGACACCTTGTACCGGTTCCACGAGGCAGTTTTGAAGAGGTAGTGAACACTTTCTCCTGATTGCTCCAAATAAACTCCAAGGCCCACTTTTTTTGTTTTGCAGAATTCAGATACATGATTGAACAGGATATGAAATTTTGGTGTTAAAGTAATACCATGCTCCAACATCAAATTTTTATAGCAGGCTTTTAAATTTTCGATATTACTTTGAAAGTTTTCATCAAGTCCGGATCCAAAGCAAGACTCAACAACTAAATTTAACAACCTTGAGCTTTCTCCAAAAGACTTTAGTTTAATTGGCAGCTTATCATTAATGACTTCCCACTTTTTAAGAATTTTTCGAGAAGAATTTCCATTAAATTTTCTGTATGGAGCATTTGTCCAAGTTTCTCTTCTATCCTACTCATATACATAACAGGGATGAATTGAACTGCTACTTGGAGATATACCTGTCAGAATTTGACTAAGTTTTATGTTGCATACCCCAATGTGCTCAACTTTTTCAAGATTTAATTTTTCAAATAATATTTTAATGTTTGAATATCTTTCTGGAAATTCTGGAGCCACCAGAAGAAGAAATGAAGCATTTACTGACGAATCTTTAAATATTTTTTTTTAGACCATCTTTATATAAAGACCTGCAAGCTGTTACCGGTTTTATTTTAAGGTAATCTATTTCAATTTTGCCGTAATTTTCAAAAATTTTATTGTGATTAACTATATTTAAACAAAATTTAATAAAACCACTTACCCCGTCAACAGCAATTTTTAGCAACCGATTCTTAGAATCAACACATTTAAGATCCAGGAGTAGTTTAACAAAAAGAGTAACATCATTGTGGTACGCTGCTGTAATATTTTTATATTCCAAAGTTTTATCTATGTTTTTAAATTCAAATAAAATATTTTTCTCGGTAAATAATGGGAGAAGATAACTGTCCAAATCAAAGACATAGTCTCTCAGTCCAGGTTCTACAGCGTTTCTTCTTTTTTCAACAACTCTGTAATTATTAATTTTTTTATATAATAAGTTTTACTCCAAATGTTGCTTCATTTTATTGTGCAGAATTAAATTTGTATTAGTATTGTGATTTTACCTTATCATATTAGCAAGTTATCATTTAATGGTTACTTAAGGAAAGAGAATTCTGAATATAAAGAAGATTGTTGTGAGTAAAATTGGTTGTTTTTGGAGCATTCTCAGATCCAATAGATAGTTTCAGTTTACTACCTCCTGTCTTCAATGAAATGGTGTTACCACTTTCACAACATAGCTTTTCTTTAATAACGTAAGAAACCATTTGTTCCTTGACATCTAAATAAGTTACAAAACTATGGAGACTGAATGAAAAGGTTTCAACAACTTTACATTGTTAAAAAGGTTATAGGTTCAAAAGCTTACAAAGGTTTTTTTTAAATTAAAATTATCATTTTTGATTTATTATTCTTAACATTTCTTTCACTTATCTCTCTATTTGTAACGCAAATTGATACGGTTTTTCTAATACCTTGATTTCCGGATGCAACTAATATGTTATTTCTGAAAAAAAAAGATCTGCCTGAGATCAACAAAATTTGTTCTTTCGACTATACCCCTACGCCTTAAAAAGATAAAGATATGCTAGTACCAAGCAAAATGAGATTTGATTCATTTATCAAATCTTATTTCTTTAAGTTCAACAAGGTATCCAGTTTTACAGTTATGTGAATGGTAGTACGTTTATGACATATATACTTTTTATATATATTTATTTAGTTAAAAATCATTAAATATACCAACCTTGGACACAATCCAGTAGGGTATCGATCATCAGCAATGTTATAATCCAAAAAACAGCTCTGAAATTTAAAAATTATATGGCTTTGGCTGTTTATTTTCATATGACATTTGCGACCACAAAAAAGACATACTTTTTCTCTGTTCTTTTGATGATCTAAAATAGTCTGAGGATGTGATTTACCGATTTTTAACATTTTTTTAAACAAAATTTGTTCTATGATTGTCTTTTACAGTGAAATTTGTGGCAGAAAAAATGGTGGATTAAAGATGGTCGTAAAAGACGAAAAAGGCGCGAAAAAATCTTTAAAATGCCATAATTACTTAATAGGAGTTTTCTGATTTGGTGTACTATATACATAGTGATCAGTAAAATATACTCTATCAGAAAACGTTAAAATTAATTTGGACACAATTCAGAAAACCTAAATTTAGTTAAGGCTAACCGTGGATAATAATATCATTATTAAACCGTTTCGGAAAAGGCGCATATTTTCTAATGTGGGTCATGAGGCGTGAACTTCCTGGTTAAATGCACTTCCGCGGTGCTCTGTGACAAGACCATTAGGTCTTCTTGGAGCACTTAAATAACAGTATAAAAAAAAAAAAATTATACTTAGAGATTTCCAGTCATCTCCGCACGGAATATACAATCTATTAGAAAGAACTAGCTCTAAGAGAAATAATTATTCTTTGATTTTATCTGAATTTATTAAATCAAACGAATTAGAATTAGTCGATGTAACTAAAGGGTCTGGTCCTGCAATTACTTATCGACATCTTACATTACAAACTCATCGTATATTGATCATATAGCTATTTCAAAGTTCTAGTATATAGATGTATTGTTTATCCTCCTTCTTTTAAAAATGTAAGTGATCATTTGCCGCTACCGATATCAATTGGACTTAAAGGTCAGTATTATCAAGAAAATATAAATAAAATAACAGAGGGTTTTAGCATTCCAAGATATCTCTGGAATAATCTAGACTTTATAAACATATATAAGGATCACTTGAATACCAGTTTAATTAACCTTATTGATAATTTCGAAAATGAATTTGCCCATCGATCTGCTTATTCAAAATCCTGGTGGACTCCCGAGTTAACTCGAAGTAAAAAAACTTCGAGTTAACTCGGGAGATAACTCAACAATATATAAAAATTGAAAAAACTAAAAAACTCTAACCCAAAAAACTTTTGGAATGTTCTTAAGTGTATAAAAAAGAATTCAAATCCAAAACTTTTTGCAATAAACAATAAAAAGGATAAAGAATCGATTACCGCAGAATTTGCTACTATATTTGAAAAACGATTAAACACTGAAAGGTTAAATCATAGTTCTATTTATCGTCAAATTTCACCTTGTGAAAATCCTGATGAAATAGTAATTACTGATGAAAATATAAAAGTCGCTATTTCTTGCCTAAAATTAAATAAATGCCAAGATCATTTCAATATATCTGCAGAACATTTAAAATATGCCCAGTGTGATGCACTAACGCAATGGATAAGAAAGTTTTTTTACTTTTTAATTAATCATGGATGGACCCCTACATCTATGTTAACTTCAACTATTTTACCGCTTGTCAAATCGTATAAAAAATCACTTACCGACCCAAATAACTACCGAGGTATCAGTATTATTCCAATATTTACAAAACTTTTAGAATACCTAATTTTACTCATCAGTCCTGAGATAAAAGAAACACATCCCCTTCAATTTAGTATCAATCGTAAGAGTTCAATCTTGCATGCTGAATTTGTTATAAGCGAAACAATTAGGCACAACAACAACAATAATTCGCTTATTTATTTATGTTCTTTAGATGCTGAAAAAGCTTTTGACAGCTGCAACTGGGACATTCTCTTTGATAAACTTTACTTTGATAAAAACTTACCTCTCCAAATAGTTAACACTATATCTTCTTTATACCACAAAAGTAGTGCAACTGTCTCTTACCTAATAAAACAGATGATCACTTGAAATATTTTACGATAATAGTTTTTAACCCAAATAATCCAATTTTCAAGGTGTTTTTTACTGATTTTAAACAATTTTTGAGTTCTTGTACCTTAAAGTTGCAAAAAAACGCAAAAATAGAAAAAATTTTGGAAAATTTAATGTGCTACAGTTCAATACCAACCAACAAGCTGTGCCAATTTTGTGTTACTTTTGTGTACTTAGAGTAATTATGTGTTAAAAGTTATTTTAGCACTTGTAGCAGCCTGTTAAAATATCACTTTTTAAAAAAAATACTACAAATTACATTTACTTTGTAGGCATAGAAAGTAGCGTAAACAGTCAACATAAATTATGAAACTTTTTTACTGGCAAGGTTCTATATATAGACAATCACAAAAAAAAATTCAAAGACCAATACTCTATCTTATGACATAATTTTAGCATTTTGAGTGCAATGCTTTTTTTAGCTTAAAATGATACCTTATAGCGCAAGTTTTCGAAGTTTCAAAAAAACGGAAGTAAAAAATAAAAATGCCGAATGAAGAAGTGTAAATACATATGAAACACAAGTGCACTAATTTCTTTATATCTGATTTTCATAACTCATACTGTCATAATCATTATTAGCAAGTTTGTAGTCACGAGCACTTTTACCCTTAATGGATGGAGCACTTATTTGACATATTACCTTGTCAAATGGAACCAAACACTGACTTGATCGTGCATCAGTAGTCCATTTTAAATTTAATTTATTCCTATACATGAACTTTACACTAACATTTTGATTTTCATTACAAATCTCAAGCACAAGCCCTATGTACCATTCATCATCGTAAAAACATGAAATATATTTACCAGGTTGAAAGTTTGAAAAATCTTTTTATGCCAAGTTAATATTATTCAGCAAATGGGTTATCATAGACAGAATCGTTAGAGATTCTCCGTAAAAATAATTTCTTTCCACCTGGTACAAAACTTTGATAGCTTCTTGTGCCTGGGACTGTGCTCATCTCTTCATATCGTTTCTTTAGGTTAAAATAAGTTTCATGGTAATTGATATCATCACTTGAAATTTAAAATATGTTAACACCTTTAATGTTTTTTTCAGCCCATGTAAACAATTCATATGGTGTAAAAATCTGATTTGCGTTTGCTGCTCGTAGACTCCTCAATGCAACTAAGGAATGGTACACATTTATCCGAACAGAAATATAAGTTTTTTCAATTACAATATGTATAAGTTTTTTCATCAAAAAGTATGACATATTTTGTATGTATGGAAAGATTATTTTAACCACTATTATAATCTGGTAAAAGTAATGCGACTATAACAAATCGTCAAGCGTAGTTTTATTTAGAAAAGGTGTAATTTTCAACATAAAGTACCTTGGGGCTTGGCTATAGATAAGTCTACAAATTTGATTTTTTCATAAAAGCACGTATTGGTGTTTGTTTTCAGTGAATGTAACTTGACATTTATATTCAGACATTATTTGGGAAAATTATCCATGAAAAACCATATTTTTATG
This sequence comes from Hydra vulgaris, assembly GCF_038396675.1. Taxonomy (NCBI): domain Eukaryota; kingdom Metazoa; phylum Cnidaria; class Hydrozoa; order Anthoathecata; family Hydridae; genus Hydra; species Hydra vulgaris. Next base: position 30,039,831 of record NC_088924.1, on the reverse strand, counting down.
AAAATTGAAGTTATTATTTTCAATACCACACCTAAATGAGTATGTTTAACAATAATGTCACGTTAAATTCAGATAAACTATGGTAGTGTTAACTTTTCTACAAAAGTTGTTTTTGCATAAATACTCATAACTTTTAACCCCATTCAAAAAACTGTTTCCGGTATTTAGTATGATTTTTAGAAATACTTATTCGGCCGGCTTAAAAAAAAAAATTTATTTCATTCAGAATGCGTAAACAATTAAAAAACAGAGGCGGTAAACTTTATAAACAAATTACTTTCATTTTTAAATTCGTTTCGTTTTTGTATCAGTAGTAAACTATAATTGACATTTGGTTTCTTTTATTTTTATAACAATAATTTAAAAGTAACATAAGTTACTTTTAATTTTTCGTTATAAAAACAATTATATCTTTGAATAAGTCGATATAAATTGCTAATATGGCTTCATTAATGTATTGAGATAAATACTTTTTGTTGTTAGTACAGAGCAAAATGAAATATATGTTACATAATTCATTACAACTGCTTTTTAAAGTAGCATATTTTTTTAAAATATACCAACACAAATGCATTAAATCGTAATTAGATTTATAAATTGTGTCAAACAAACACTTCAAGGTAACTTTATAATTATATTGATGTATCTACTGCAAAACTAGTTTGATTTATGATTACTATCTCCATATATTAGTTCTATTATCTATAGTTCTGATTTATGATTACTATCTCCACCATATCTCCTACGGAAATATATGACGCTTTGGTTGTTTGTAATATTTTGCTATTATTTACGAATTATTTTTATAAAGAATTTTAAAATAAAATCTAAAGAGTTAAAAAGTTAGTAAAGAATTAAAAAATAAAAATTAAAAAAAAAAAAAATCTTCAACTTTTTAACAAATGTCAGTTTTCTTATTATTTTTTATTAGTTTCTATTTGTTATAGTTTTATTGGAATTCATAACGAATGATAAGAAATCTTTTATAGCAAAACGAATTGTAGTGGCACATATATTTGATTTTAAAGTATAAATGATTTGGTATCAAATTATTTATACTTTATATTATTTATTTTATATAAAATAAATAATATGATTTATATATAACTTATGAGAATATATTACATAATATCATAACATTTAATTTTATTTTAAAAGTAAGTAAATGTTTTTTGAGTATCTCAAATCATTCATACTATATTATAAAGTATAAATGATTTGAGATCCTCAAAAAATATTTGTCTAGTTTTTAAATAAAATCAAATATTATGATATTATGTAATATATTGTCAAAAGTTATACTATATTATATAGATTATACTATCATAGCCTAATATACTGTATATTTATAGTTTAAAATATCCCACATTCCATTTTATATCACCCATGCGACTTTTTTAGGTAGGCAAATATCACCCCGCTTCACCTTTTTTTCCTGACTTATTTTACTTTTAAATCTTTAAGTTAAAATCTTGCATTTGTCTCCCAAAAGTCTTTGAGTTAAAATCTCGCGTTTATTAAAGTATTGGTTATTTATAAAAATAGCAATAAATGTAAATAACAAACAAAATGAACCAAAAGTAGCATAAAAAAAGGCAATGGCAAAGCATCGACTAAATGCCGTTCAAAAAACAGCTGCCATGCATGGACCATGCCTTAAGCGGTGAGCAAGACTTGGATTGGGCCATGCTTGCTGGCCGATGGTGGGTCAGTAACGACGCCGATGGTGGGCCAAGCATGGCGAGTTTACTGGGCTGTAATAAAACCTTAAGGATAAATAAAATATGATAAAGGGGTCTTCCTTAAAATACCTACGCAGGTATAGGGGGAGGGGTTAAATATTAAATCTAATAAATTACCATTAAACAAGAAAAAACAAAGAAAAAACTAAATATATTCTTTTTCATTCAACCAAAAAAATGTACTACTCACATTACCTTCGCTAAAAATAGAAAATAATGAAATCGAGAGTGCCCAAGCAACAAAGTTTCTTTGCATACTTACTAATGAGAACATTTCATGGAAAGCGCACATAAATATGTAATATACAAGTTAATTTACATTAAATTACGTTAAATTACGAGTCGTCACAAATCCACTAACTACCCACCTAGAGCGTGACGTAATTCATGAAAGCCCTCTTCACAATTTGAGCAAGTCTGAATTTTTGTAAAGCTCACATATAGGGCTCAATGAAAAGATTTTGGTGACTTAAAATATTATGTGAAGGTTTTTTGTAATTTTATTATCTTAGTACATAACGAGTAAAAAAAAATATATACCTTAAAAAGAAAGAAAAAATCTTGATCCAGCTCTGACAACATTAAAAAGCATAATAATAATAAAAAAAAGTATTTGATAAGTATTAAGCATAAAACTGTAAACTCATTAAACTTTAAAACTCATTATACTAACATTTGATAAAAAGAAAACGAATATTTTAAAAGAAAGCTTGAATGAGTTAACTTCTCTAATTTATGAATAAGCGCAGTCAATAACACTAATTCGGAATCGTGATAAAGGGGAATGCGGCGGATAGTAAATACTGAATGCCTTCCAATGTAACAAAGTTTTATGTATGTAGTTTCTTTACATTATAATTTTAGTTTAATATTATTCTTTTATTGCTAGTTAGTATGATAATTAGTTTGAATTAATATAAATGCAAATATTGTTTTAAAAACTTAGTTCTTATACTTCAGTTATAGTATTGACCTGGTTTTTTTCGATATATTAAGGAAATGGCAGACAAAAAAGGAGGTTTTTTCAAAATTGGTTCAAGTAATAATCGACAAAAAGTTAGCTTTTTTATTTATTGTCTTTTTATTACATTAGTATCTTAATCAAAATACATATAATAAAAAAATTGATTAATAAGCGTAAATCAATAATGATTTATTCACAAAAAAGGCTTTAATTATGTTTAATTTGATAAAAGTTTACTTGTATACACAAAATAGGGATGGGTCCAAATACATTCAATAAATTAAAAATTCAAGTACAATTACATTTAATGTAGATTTTCTAAATAAAAATACTAATAGATAGCTTTTCGACTTATTTTTCAACTTTCTGAAAAATCTTAAATGTTGTAAATCTGAAGTGTCTTCCTAGCAAAGTTTATTAAAATATATTTTATCAAATAGAGTACAAATACAAAAACTTAGCAAAATATTGCAATCTAAAGTTATTGACCCCAGCTTTTACAGTAAATAGTATAATATTCAATTTTTGGCTACTGATATTCTTTTTCCCAATCATGCATTGAATTGGTAAAAAAGAAGTTTTATTTACAATTTCATTTAAAAGAATGTTTGTTCTTTAGACATTTCGTCCAAAAAAGAAGTGGGAATCAAACTCAATAAAATACCAGCTACACAAGAAAGCCAGAGTTAGTATTTTAGTTATCTTTTTTTATATCAATCAAATATTAGCTATCATATAATAGAACACATTAATCTGGTTCTATTAAATAAAAACATAAAATATTTAAGATTAGGCATTAATAATATGAAAAAGTTGGAGATTTTGTAATAATATTTTTACTGGTGCTCTACCACCACCACAGCCAAAAAATGTCTTTATTCTTGTTACTAATGATAATAACCTATAATGCATATGCTTTATTTAAGTATGCTATTAAATATACATTATAAAAGTATTTCTATATAACGTATATTTAAAGTAGTAAATATTTGCACCAAAAAAGTTGAAGTTTATTGTTTAATATTTCTAGTTTTACTTTAGAAAAGCAGTTATAATTTTTAGTTAATTGTAAATATAAAGTAAAATACAGCTTTAAATTATAATTTGTTTAATTTGCAAAACACACATGCTGTAATGCTTCTCAATATTTATCCTGAGTTAATAGTTCCCTGACAGATCATGTAATTTGGATGGTGCAATGTATGACAGAGCATGTGAAGGTTGGTTTTTTATCCTTTCAGAAATTGTTAGACACAGTTTTTATAATTGCAATCAATATTATTAAGAAAGTGAAAGTCAACAGTATTAATCTGTATTTTTTGTATCAATATTATTCTTGATATTAAAATCTTAGTTCTTATACAAAGTTTATTAATATTTTTTATATGCTATGTATGTCATTTTTTAAGTAAAAATCTTTAGATAGTTACTGGCCTATTCTCTGTGCAGCAGAAGTTATTGGCTCTAATGTAATTTAAAAAAATAATTTACAGCATTAAAAAGGGAAAATGAAATGCTATTTTAACAACAAGAGTGACTTAACTGTCACAAAAGTGTTTATCAAGAATAAAAAAAACAGGAGTGAAACATTTTCTTCAGTTTCATAAGCTGAAGACAATGTCCCAATCCTGTTTTTGCAAAAGAAATAAGCAGGTTTCAATATAAGAGTTTTCTTTAAAACAGATTTAGAAAACACTCAATTTTTTTCCAGACAATCCCAAATAAGTTTAATCAAGTTTTGTTAGAAAGTCATTTCATCAGCCATCTTGGACATTGCAAAATTATGTTTATACAAAAAGAAAAAATTCAAAAAAAGTTTTAGGATTTTTTTTTGACCCTCATGGTAATTTCATGTTTAAACACACATAAAACATCTAAGTATTCATACATTTGTCTCTACCTTTTTTTTAGAAAAATAAATACTGACACATATTCAAGTTCTACATGTAAAAACTTGATGACTTTCGTCAAGGTGGTTTTTAAGCTTTAAGCTTAAAAACCACCTTGACGAATGTCATCAAGTTTTTACATGCAGAAATTGAATATGTATTCAAAAAAACCAATTATTTCTAAACTCTGAGTTCACAGTTTATTATTAAACAGCATATTGCTTATTCTTTAGGTTAGCACTACAAATCTATCTGGTCATAATCTTTTGAATTTCATCAACCTTTTGTCTTTTCATCCAAATAGTATGCTATTTGCTAAAAATTAAAAAAAAAATTTTATGTGAGAATTGGGAAGTCAAAAAAAAGTCTGAAAATCAAATTTTTTATTATTTAGCAAGTCTTAATAATATACAAATGGTTTACACCACAAAGTTTTCAGTTTATAAATTGAGATTTCCAAATTGTAGAGAGATAAGATAAGGATAGTAACTTATATGTTTTATTGATAAAATTAAAGCGTCAAAAGTTTTTTGATAGTGTTAAAAGTTAAGTATTTGCATGGAGGAAAATTAAAACTGATGCTAAAATGAACTTTTACACTGGTTTATCGACAATCAATTTGTTTGAGAGTTTATTTTTACTAATCAAACCATATTTACCAAATTTAGTTTATTGGTCTGGTCCTAAAAGATTTACTAATTCTAAAAATAAGAAAAAACATACTTCAATAAAAAAATCAAAAAAGCTATCACAAAGAAATGCGTTTTTACTTGTTTTAATGCGATTAAGATTAGGACTTCTAAATCAAGACTTAGCGTATGTTTTGAAATTTCCCCAGCATTGTGTTCACAACTTGGATTAAAATGTTAAGTCAAGTTTTAGGAAAAGCATTAGTTGTATGGTTTCCACAAGAATGTATTTGTAACAATCTGCCACCTGGTTTTGTGAAAGGTTATCAAAAATGTTTTGTGAAAGGTTTTTTGTTTATCAAAAATGCAGAGTAGTTCTTGATTGTGCAGAAGTGTTTATAGAACGTTTAAAGTCCCTGTATAAACAGTCAACTACCTGGTCAGACTATAAACATCATAATACATTTAAGTTCTTAATAGATATTCTTGATAAGTCTGTCAATCAGCATGCTACAACATGCAGATGACATTTTATTAACATGTGGTGCACTCTGTAATTTAAAACCAATACTTATAGTAGACCCTAAACCAAAAATTATTACTCATTAAATACATTTTCTGTTTCATTTTGTTAGGGGTCAATTATAAAAGTAAGGAGACACTAAATTAAAAATAATATCATAAAATGTTGGGTAGGTAGGTTAAAAGCATAGGTACTTTTAGGGTGGTAGAGGGTACTCAAATAAGCGTACAACAAAATGCATGTTAGAGGGTTGAAATAAAAGCGTACATATTTTATGGATGACTCCTTACATCTTACTTTTTGTGACTAGAAGTCAAAATTGTCATTTATGGAATAGCCCTAATAATAAAATAGAATCGTTAATTTTTAAAACAAATTAAAGTAATAAAAACTGTTAAAGCGTTATTTCTCATTTTGCTTAAAGATTCTTCTCTTAAAGATTTAAACAACTTTTAAAAAAAAGTTTTGATAACATAGGGTATTTATATGTAAATATAACAACATAGGGGTCAAAATATAACAACATAGGGTGTAAAGTAGGGTTTGCCAAAACCCAGAAAACTTATAATTCCGAGATTGCCAAACACAATCCCAGGACTATTTTATGCTTAAAAATAAAACTAATAACTTAGTTTGGTTTTCATTATTTTCATCTATTATCCATTCCATTTTTCAAACTTTCATCATTGTCCTAGGACTTTCTAAAATGAGTCAAATTTTTGACATTTAATTTTATTAGAAGGTTCAACCTTTTTACCGTCTAAATTTAAAACCATTAATTAATAAGTTTAAAATAAGTAATTTAGATTTGAATATTGCCTATCTATATGAAACTATGAAAGTATTAGAAAATCAAGACCCCGAAGGAACAGGAGGGATTCTAGGAAAAGAATGAGGAGGGGGAGGGGGGAGGGCAAATCCTTAAAGAGTACTGGCGGCTATTTTAACAGAAAAAAAAGTCCTCAAAAACAAATTTTTTTTTTTTTTCACCTCTTTTGCCAAAATCTTTACAACGTCAAGGTTTTTGATTTTAGAGGGTGCTGCTTCTTTTCAAGATGGCAGCCATTCATTTGAAGTGCTTGTACATGCAGGGTTTGTTAGACCATTTCTTACAGCAGCCTCTACTCTGAGGCTGCTGTAAGAAATGGTCTAACAAACCCTACATGTTCAAGTTTGACCCATGCCAGCCATGCATGTACAATGACAGGTTTTTATTTTCACACTTTTTTCTAATACCAACCACAGTTCATGATATGTATCATCAATAGATTGTGATCTCCGACATTCTGATTTAAATGTACAGTAATTACTACCTGTTAAACTAAGATACTTAAGAGGCTGAAGCCAGGAAGATTTATATTAACTGTATACTTTTGAGTTTTTATAGTCACTTAAGTCTGTAATTCTGAGTTCTGATGGGTTAAACATTAAATGATTAAATGTATCTGGATATAACAACATTGGTCAAAATGGCATACCCTCTAGTTCGTCCATCCAGCCATCAAAAATTTTTAACGGATCAGGTATCTGCATATAGTCTAATTTTAATTTCAAATTATATTCTTTTTGTAAATCTGCTTCATTTTCTACTGCTGTTTTTATTGGTTGAACATTGTTTTCCAAACAGCAGCAAATACACAAGCCACTAGCTCTTCTTTTTTACCATTTAACTTTAATCCTCTTAATTTCAGATAATTTTTTTAACTCTTTCATCTTAGAAATCATATTGTATTGTAACTTTCATCTTTGAAATCATACTGTATTCCATAATTATTTTGATAGTAAATATTTGTTTTAGCAGTGTTAGATGTTTATACTTCGTTTTCTCAAGTGACGGAAGTATCATTTTACCCCTCTATTAGAGTCCAAATCTCTTATAAATTGATTTTTTTTAAATTTGCTCAATCAGTGTTTAGAAGGAAATAAGTATCAATTGTGTAAATAAATAATAGGGAAATAAATAAAACAGGCAAATGAGTATCAATTGTGTTTTATTATTTATTTTGCATTTTAAATTTGTAACTAAAAGTCATTAAAACTGAAATTTGATTGAAAAAAAAATGCTTTATGAAAATTTTTATGAACAAGTATCAAGATTTTTGAGATAAAGGAATTTATGATTTCAAAATTGCAAACCACTTGTAAATACAAAATTTCTATGATAATTTTCCTCTTTTAAACGCAAAATTTCTATGAAAATTGTCCTCGTGTAAATAAAAAATTTCTGTGAAAATTTTCTTGTTAATTCAAAATTTCTATAAAAATTTTCTCCTTGTAAATACTTAATCACTTCTCTTGTAAATATTCAATCATATCTCTTGTAAATATATTTCTATAATTTTTTTGAGACTGTATTTACTTTTAAATCTATTAATTACTATTAAAATTTAATAGCAACAAAAATGTGATTTTTAATTCTTGTTCCCTTCATTATTCTTATTATTATATATTACGCTATTTTACTGTAGTGGAATTACAAACAAAAATTGTGTTGTGTTTGTGCACTGTTTTGGTTTCTCTTAAAAAGTATTTGTTAATAATGTTAAAATAATTCTAAATATATACTTTAAGTTGTTTGATAATGTATTAATGTTTTAAAAACCACACATGGTTGTTATAAAAGTTTAAATCATAGTTGTGTAAAATATTCTCATTATTTACAAATAGAATTAATTCTGATAAATATATTAAAAAAGTAAATTTTAAAAAATGTTAAATTTTATTAAGCCAACCTTTTAATCAGAAACAGAAATAAAGATTAATTTTTTTTTAATGGTCAATGCATTAAACAATGAAAAAAGTATCAAAAAATGGTTTGCTTACCAGCAAGGTATTATTGCTTAATAGCATAATCAACATTTCAATTGAAACAGACACTGAAAATAAAGTTTATTTACTTGTGTTTACTGGGACTAGCCCCTGTTTACAAAGATATGTGTCATAAACTCATCCCTCTATGTTATTAATATTGGATACCTTTCACTCATCTGAACATTGAAAGTTCAAATAAAGATAATGATAATAAATAATGTGTTACATACTTTATATTTATTATTAATTGTTTTATATTTGTATTATTATAGTATTAATTTTATATTTATTATGAATGTATTATTATATTTAATAGAAAAATTAAATTTTTTTTTACTTTCTATTATGCTAATTTTTAATGAAAAAAAGTCTCTGTGCATCATTAAAGATACAAAAGTTTTTCTATAAAAGAAATTTTTTTCTGCATAAAACTTTGTAACCATTTGCCTTTAATGTGAATAAGTTATTAGTTAATAAGGAAAAATAATTAGTTTTTACAAATCTTTAATACTATTTATATGGTATTTAGTAGAGACGCCACCAATATTGATTTTGTAGAATACCAAATATTTGGTTTGGTGCTCAATCAAATCACTAAATATTTGATAATGTTTAGTTATTTTGAGGGTGTCAACTTGCTTCTTTGAAGTACATATGTTAACTATGCTTTGTTAACTGTGTTTTTGTTTCATTTGTGACTAGTCGTGTCACAGCACACAGTATTTGTTGACTGTTACATCAAGTTATTTTAACTATAGATGTGTATAAAATTATACTCTTCAAACTACTCGAATAGGTTACAAAAATTAACCAGCTCAGGTATATCTTGCATTTCTGAGGTAATTTCAGAAGTTGCTATAGAGAGATATAGCACAAAGAACTCCAAACTTATTTAAAATGATAACTTTACTTGAAACAGAATTTTTAACATGATTTGACTTCAGTGAGAGTGACAGTAAAAGGGTATTCTTTTTTATTTATATTAATTGATACTAAACTAATGAGATTAGTTAAAACACAACAAGCCAAACAAAAGCAAAAAAATTTCAATGCTCTGAGAAAAATTGTGATGTGTGACACACATTACAATCTTTTTCAGTAATAGGTTAATCTTTCTCAGGGAAAAGCTGCTTGAAACTGATGAACCATCACCGGTGTTAAGTAGCACCGGCAGGGGCGTGAGAATCCTGCATGGCCCCTAAGGCCATGCAGGATTCTCACGCCCCTGCCGGACCCATTCTCGCATGGGTCTTTCATTTTTTATCTAAATATGCAGGTTTGGTTGGAAAGTGGGTGTGATGGCACTCTATACCTGACCACGTGTATAATATTTAACTTTACTAAAACAAAATAAATTATGATTAGAATAAATTATTACTAAACTTCTCTTTTTTAAAATTTTTTTTATAGTCAAGTGACACTCATAAAGTAACAACTTACTATTGATGATCCTTTAAAAAGGAAAATCATTGAAACGATTCTTCTTAAGTAAGATAAGCAAAAGAAATCATTGCAACGATTCTTCTTAAGTAAGATAAGCAAAAGAAATCATTGAAACGATTTTTCTTAAGTAAGATAAGCAAAAGAAATCATTGAAACGATTCTTCTTAAGTAGGATAAGCAAAAGAAATCATTGAAACGATTCTTCTTAAGTAGGATAAGCAAAAGAAATCATTGAAACGATTCTTCTTAAGTAAGATAAGCAAAAGAAATCATTGAAACGATTCTTTTTAAGTAAGATAAGCAAAAGAAATCATTGAAACGATTCTTCTTAAGTAAGATAAGCAAAAGAAATCATTGAGTTGCTATAAAAATATTATAATGATTCTATTAGCAGTGTCTTTAAAATGTTTAAAAAAGTTCCACAATTCCAGACCCCTGAAACAGCGGTCTATAATGATCATTATACAAAATGCAGAATATGTATACATTTAATAACTATTATACTTAATTCCATCTGTTTATTATACTATAATATATTACAAGCTTTTCCAGAAAACGCATGCAGTTTTTCGTCTCGTATGACCACATGTAGGTATTTTATTTTAAATAATTTGGTCATGTCCATTTGCAAGTTTTATGATATTATTCATTGCGGAAAAAACTAAGTTTCAAAAACAAAAAAAGCAAAACTAACAAAACAGGAAATAAAAAGAAATTTAAAGAGAAAAAAAATTAAATAAATTAATATTTTAAATAGTTTGTGTACTGTTTTTATTTTTTGTTTCTTTAGAGTGGTTGTTATTTTCAGTTACAAAATTAGAAGGCAAAGCAAAAAAAAAAAGCAGATTTAAGTCTGCATAAAAAAAAAAAATTAATTTATTTTTATTATTATTTTTATTTTTAATAAATTATAAAAATAATTATTTTCCCTTATTATTATTTTTTTTTAAAGATGTAAGTGAAAATATAAATTGTAATATGTTTGTAAAATATATTTGTATAATTTTAATGCAACAAGTATATATTGTCCCTATATGAAAACGTCTATGTAATGCATGCATATACTTTTATGTATAATTTTTTTTATTATATAAGTATATTTATTTGTTCATATTTACATGTTCATTTAGCTTATTTAGATAAGGTGTTGACCTTGTAAACAGAATGTCTGTTATTTGAGATCGCCTTTTTTTTTTGTTTTTTTACTTATGCATATTGTTATGAATGTTAAGAAGAAAAGTGTCTCCGCTAAAAGATTAGGGATAAAAAACTTAAAGGAAAAGAAAGGTAATATGAAACATTTAAGGCTATGTGAAGATGGCATGGTCTAATTGAAGCTTAAAAGCTATGTATATGTGTGCCTTACTTAGAAAATACACTGAAATGGTATAAGAAATCTGAATGTGATGAGATGTGTATCATTCAGAAACATACAACAAAAAGATTGTTTATATACAAATAAGAAAAGATAAATGGTTACAAAGCAAATATGACCAGCGGTATTTAAAAGAAAAACAAAAAAAATAGGACATTATCCAAATAAGCTAAATATGCGTATACTTAAGAACACATAATTATACTTATATAATACAAAAAGTTATACATACACATTAGGGCTGTTCATGTGAACACAGGAAAAAAAATTTTTCTCGGATTTGAATGCATAGTTGTTTATTTTGTGCCATTTGACATAGTAATTGACTGTGGAAAAAATCTTTCCAATCAGATAATGTTTAGGGGGTGCTCAATGACCATAAAGTTTTACGAAAAACGTCAAAAACGTGTAAAAAGTTCCAAAGTTCCAAAAATTTCTAGAACCTGGTTAGTTAGATTTTTTCCACTGAAATATTGTCTGATTGCGTGCTATATAGATTAATTAAAGTGCAGCAGATTAACTGTTATCAGGGCACCAGACTAAAAAATGTCTGCTAGTGTTTAAAACAACTGTGTTTATATCATTTTGTTAAAATTTGTATTCATAATTTTAATACTATTATTTAACTCAATTTAGAATTTGTTCAAACAGAATAAAAAGGTTTACAAGTATAAATATTATTTTTATTTGGAATTTCAGTTTGACAACAAATGTATTAATATTTTGATAGTACCTAACCTTAGTAACCTATTACAGAAAACTAGCATGGTAGTCTGGTAGTGTATTGTTTGTTATTAAGTGCAGATAATAATAATTTCTAATTTGAAAATATTTATTTAATTTCTTTAGTAATAATTATTATAATATATTGCTGCAGCTGCATAAACCAACAACTGAATGATAAGTTTGTATAATATGGTATTGAGTTTTGATTTTCTCATAATATTTCAGTTATCATTGAAATGGCAGCATCATCTTGTGTTGCTATCTCTACACGACTTCAAACCAAAATCTTTTTAATTGGACAACCAGAGCCAAATCTTCCAGATAAAGTTCTTCCCTTAACATCTGATGTTTTAAAAACATTTTTTTATCATCTTAATTCAACCAAAAAGTCAGTGCCTGAAAGTCTTAAAACAACTGTTGATGAACTGATTATTATTTGGAATAAAGCCCGTATTCCGACAGCATTTCATCCGAATGTAGTCTTAAAGTTGAAAACTTTAGTCCAGGAATTTAAATTAATAAAAAAAAAAAAATCCAGATTGTCAGATTCTCAGAAATCGAGAGAGAAATCATTTACAGACACTATTGGCCTACTTTTTGACATTGCCCACAAGGATGCTGAAACCATGATCAGAATTGAAGAAGATAAAGAATTTTTATTGGGTCAGAGATGTCAGAGAAAAATGGTGATGTTTGGAGAGGACAAAGAACTTTCAAAATTAGAAGAAAGAAATGAAGCAAGGAAACAAGCAGAGAGAGAACGAAAGCTAAAAGAAGAGCAAAGACAATCTGGTGCTAGTTCCTGTTATTGAACCTTTACATGACGAAAGTTATAGTGATGACAACGATAACGATGCTGTTGATAATGACAAAATGGTTGATAGAGATTTTGAGATAGAAATCCCTGTTTATTACAGACAACAAGTCAGTAAAGCAAGTTCTTTAGAATCAGCTGAATCAAGTTTAGCAAGTACTCCAAAGCGACAATGTATCTTAGATACAATTCTTGACTCGCCTGATGTTTCATCAACATTAGACAGAATTAATCTATCTGACACAAAATTTACTATACTAGCAGCAGCAATTGCAAGGGCTGGTGGACAGAACCTCGATGATGGATCATTGTCACGTTCTACAGTCCGTAGAAAACGAACCTATCATCGATCAAATATTGAAGCCACTGTTCGAACTGAATTCTGCGATTTGGACAAACCACCATTAATCGTCCACTGGGATGGCAAACTGATGATAGATCGTACAAATTCTGCAGCCCCTAAAGCAAATGTTGACCGGCTATCTGTAGGTGTGACAGGTCACAATGTTGACAAAATACTTGGAATAGCAAAACTATCAGCTGGAACTGGAGAAGCCCAAGCAAAAGCAGTTATTCATCTGCTTAATTTCTGGGACATAATTGGTGATGTTATTGGAATGAGTTTTGATACTACAGCCTCTAACACTGGCTCCAAAAATGGTGCATGTGTAGTTCTAGAGAAACATATAGGTAGAAATTTGTTATATTTCGCTTGCAGACACCATGTTCATGAGATCATAGTAGCAGGAGTGTTTGGATCACTATTTGGACCATCATCTGGTCCCAACATACCTCTTTTCCAGAGATTTCAGCAATATTGGCCCAAAGTTAATCAAGGAAATTTTAAACCTCTGGATGACATTCGAATGAAAATACCCCTGGTGCAAGAACTACAAAATGAAGTGATTGCATTCCTCAAAGAAAACCTGCATGTTAAAATGCCAAGGGATGACTACAAAGAAATCATGGATTTCTGTCTGTTAATACTTGGAAAACTGCCTGATCAAGAAGAGAAAAATTATCATTTCAAGATCCCTGGTGCTTATCACATGGCTCGCTGGATGGCCAAGGTTATTTATTGTTTTAAGATTTATTTCTTTCGTGAAGAGTTCAAGTTGACCACAAAAGAGGAAAAAAATCTCTGTGAATTTTGCTTATTTGCTAGTCTGGTTTATGTAAAATCTTGGATATCATGCACAAATGCCAGCGATGCTCCAGTTAATGACTTGTTTCTGTTTCAGCAACTTAAGCAGTTTGCAGTTGTGAATAAAACGATTTCCGAAGCAGCAGTCAAGAACTTTCAAAACCATTTATGGTACCTTTCACCAGAATTGGTCCCACTAGCTTTGTTTTCAAACAAACTTCAAACGGAAGAGAAGCGAAAAATGATTTCCAACATGAAATTTCACGGTGAGAACTGGTCTGAAAGGTTGATCAAATTAAAGAACATTGAAAGTCTAGAGAAGAAATCTCTGGACATGCTGGTGACATCAGTTTCAGCAAGTGCGTTGCGGTCAATGAAGGTTGATATTGATTTTCTGTTCAACAACGATCCAGCTACCTGGAATGATTCCCCAGAATACCAAGAAGGAAAAAATTTAGTATATTCATTGAAAGTAGTAAATGATGCTGCCGAATGATCTGTGGCTTTAATGTCGATGTTTAATGAATCGATTACAAGGAATGAATCTGAAATGCAGAGGTTAATTCAGGTGGTTGAGGATCACAGAAAGCGAGTGCCAGATGCCAGAAAGTGTACTCTGAAGAGTTATAGTCCTCGCTAGCATTAACATTGCACGAACTATAACATTACGATAATTAAATGTTAATTGCTCATATGTTTTTTTGTTTATAATTCGTATTTTAATCAATGACAAAGAGTCAAAAATCCTAGTGTTTTATTTTGGAAAAATTCTGATATAACAAAAACCGCAGAACTTTAGTCGTATTGCAGTATTTTATTTCATTAATTTCTCTGCTAATAAACCAGTCTAAAGTGGATGTGGATTGTAATTTGTATTCAGAATTTAATATTTAGAGATAATTAAAACTGATCAAATCTGAAAAATCTAATTAACCGGGTTTTAGAAATTTGTGGAACTTTGTTACTTTTTCCATGTTTTTCACATTTTTCGTAAAACTTTATGGTCATTGAGCACCCCCTAAACATCTGATTGGAAAGATTTTTTGCACAGTTAATTACTATGTCAAATGGCACAAAATAAACAACTATGCAATCAAATCTGAAAAAAAAAATTTTTTTGGACAGCACTAATACACATGCTTTAAAAGTAAATGCAGATGTTTTCTTATAGGGACAATATATACTTGTTACATTAAAATTATACAAATACATTTTATAAACAGATGGCAATTTATATTTTTGCTCTCCTCTTTAAAAACAAAATAAATAAAATATAGGAAAATCATTCTTTTCTGTTGATGAAAATAACAACAACTCTAAAGAAACTAAAATAAAAACAGTACACAAATTATTTAAATTATTATTATTTTTTTCTATTTAGGTTTATTTTAATTTCCTATTTTAGTAGTTTTGCTTTCTTTGTTTTTGAAACTTTTTTCAGCAACACTTAGTATAATAAAACTTCCAAATGGCCATGACCAAGTTGTCTGAAATAAAATACTCATGCGTTGACATACAAAATGAAAATGCATTTCCTGGGAAGGCTTGTATTATAAATTAATATATAAAGCAGGCTTGGTCGGGAAGCGGGAGCGATCGCTCTGATTTTTTAGCTGATCACCAGATTTTTTAGTCGTTTTGAGAACATTTAAGTTTATGTATGTCCTTAAAACAAAAAATTTTTGTTTTACTGACAGACATGGAAACATACATAAACTTGAAGGTTCTCAAAACATATTGGTGTGGAAGTATAAAAAGAATATTCATGAACACTAAAAACCTGCCAGATATATGAACAAACTATTTCTATTGGTTTGTTCTTAGATCTAGCAGGATCTATGAACAAACCAATAGAATTATCTGGCAGGATTTTAATTAAATTTAATTTTCTTAAATATTTTGACACTAGAAAGTATGTTGACTAAACGAAATAAAGTTCAGAGTATTTTGTTGAAATGTTCAAAAAATTTTATTATTCGAGATTTGTTAAGTTTTGAGATTTCTAGCATAAATTGTTTCAAGTATATATTATCAAACAAACTATTATTTTAATACTATGGCTCATTCTCAGAGCCACATCTGCAAAGCCGTAAATCTTTTAAACTATTATTTTTTGTTTACAAAAATAAATGTTTGAAATATATATATATATATTTTGTTTTTTATTCTAATGTAGTATTTTAAAGCAATTTTTACGTTTTTTTTTGTAAACAAAAAGACTTTCAACAATAATTGCATTTTCAATGAAATTATTAATAATCATCAAAGTTAATAAAACTAATTATGAAATAAACATACAAGAAGTTTCTGGTTACTAACAGGGTTGCAAAAAAGCCGGTTTTTTTGAAAAAAACCCAAAACCATAGGTTTTTTGAAAAAAAAAAAAAAAAAACCATGGTTTTTTTGGTTAAATCTAGGTTTTTATTAAATAATGCCGTATTTAGTTATCCTTTTAAATTAAAAAAAAGCATAACGCATTTTATTTGAGTAAACTATATTCTTTATCAGTATTACTGTAATATTTCATCAAAATTATTCAATACATCATTGTTTAATGTTCTATATAAAAATACAAGCTTTGCTGCTTTTTCTACCCCAATTGGTTTCTTAACTTAGAATGAACAAGGCCAAAAGTTGAAAAATTCTTTCGATTCCAGCATTAGAAGCTGGTGCATTTAATAAACCTTCAATATCCATTATGTTACAATCCACAATTTTTTATTGGTGATACATTTTTTATAACTATTCACTATACAAATAGCTTTTATCGAATGGAGCAGATTTGGCTTTTAATTTGAATATTATTGGTAACAAATTCTTGAACTCTTTATCTGCAAAATTCATGGCAGCTTCATTTTCATTTTCAGAAAGATTACATCCAAAATATCTAGGATCTATTGTGTTTGCCAGGAATTGAGCATCACTGACAGTCTGAAGGTATCTAGATTCAATTTTTTTTTTTCGTTTGTTAAAAATGATAAACTGTTTATCAAATCTTTAAAAGTTTCAACAGTGTCGCTTATTTTTGTTTGATCTCTTTGCAACTTATCTAGAGCTATTGCAATTGTTTTTAATATTTTAAATAAATCTTCTATGTTTTGCTTTATCTGTATATCACTTACTTTTTTACCAATCATGGGATCTAAGTCTTTATTTTTTCCAAACATTGTGAAAATGATGCTCCAGTCGTTGACATATTTTTCAAGTGAATCACATACAGAATTCCAGCAAGTTTCAGTAGGAAGTGGCAATTTTGTTCCTCCACTAAATTTATAAATTGCTCCAGCTTGATGATTATTTCTTATATATTTTAATATTTGTGTAACATGCTTGCTCACATTTTCAATGTTAAGATCATTTGCTAAAAGATTTAGCACATGAGCAGCACACCCATAAGTTATGATAATATTTCTTTCAGATGACAGTACTTGTCTCATTGATTTCATATTAGCTGCAATGTCAGTCACAAAGCTTTTTACTGTGCATCCAAATTTACATCTTACAGAACCTATTGCTTCTCTTGCTAATTGTGTAAGATATTCACAAGTATGTGAATGACCAGAAGTGTTGATTGTTTCTACTAAAATGTTAATTTAATCTGTAATTACAGAGATACAAACTATAGGTTCATTATGTACATTACTCCAGCCATCTAAAAACATGGCTACAATTTTCCCACTCAATACATTACATTTTTTAATTTCTTCTGTGTAAACCCTATCTAATATTTCTCCTCCAATTTGAGTTCTATTAGGTAGAGTGTATCCTGGATGAAGCATATTGATAAATTTTTTAAATTCTTTGTGTTCAACTGTTCTGAAGCTAGAGTTTGTACTGTATATAAATCTACCAAGTTGCAGATCAAATACATCTTTTTCTTTGAGGCTTGTTCGTGTGAAAAACTTATCAATTTTCAAATATTTATCAGCTGATGTTGAATTGGGCTGAGACCTTTTCATTTGTTGTTGTGATGTTGATGGTGAGTTACCTTTAAAATGAAATTGCAGTTTATTGAATTATTCTAAGTTAATGTCTATACGTGATAATTTAAATATATATGTTTACAATTTAGGAAAAGTTTAAAATTTAAAATGGCAATGCAGTAATTTAACTACCATCAAGAAGTTGTTGATCTTCCATTGACTCCATAATTTCATGGGGTTGTGATTGCTTTTTTATATGTTCATGCATCCTTTGAATTTGGCCTTCCATTTCTTTTCTACACACATTACAAACTGCTCTACATCCCTTTCTTTCTGGAACAGTCACTTGTGTATATTTTAACCAAATCATATCACATTTGTGCACATTTTTTTGATACATTTTTTGTGGTATCAATAAATTATGTTATAGTTTTGCTAAACATATATATATATATATATATATATATATATATATATATATATATATATATATATATATATATATATATATATATATATATATATATATATATATATATATATATATATATATATATACACATATATATACATATATATATCGTTAAGAAAACTTCCTGATGAAATAAGTTCATCAGAAAGTAATTCTTCTTGATGAACCTATTGAAAGAGAAACAACCTGTAGAAGAAAACAGATAAATAAGTGTTATTACTAATTTATTACTACTCTGTTCTATAAGAACACTGAGGACTCTATTCTATGAAAAAACAGAAACAAAAATCATGGATTTTAAAAAAATATTTATATTAAAGATTAGTTATATTTGTTAACATAACCCTGTTTTAATTTCCTGTTGTAAGTTCAAATCTTTTTAAAAAAACATTAATTTGGTTTAAACCAACATTTTTTAAATTGGTTAAAACCAACATTTTTTAAATTGGTTAAAACCAACATTTTTTAAATTGGTTAAAACCAACATTTTTTAAATTGGTTTAAACCATGGTTTAAACCAATGGTTTAAACCATTTGGTTAAAACCATGCAACCCTGGATACTAAGCAAAGTAACTCATACTCTTGTGTACTTAATAGAAGTGGGTGGGGTGGATGTTTATTAATTAATTTTTAGAAAATGTTCCCATCCTCCCATAGCCTCATTTAGCCCCCCCCCTCCCCTCCCGTTTATTAATTTTTATTTGTTATCAACAAAAAAATTGTTTCTCAAATTAAAAAAAACTTCAAGTGAAAAATGGCCTTAAGAATTAAAAAACATACTTGTAACTGATAAATATTAAAACTTTCGGTGTAAATTCGGACTCTTTTTCTACTTATATACTTTTATACTTTTTTCTGTTTTAAATATTAATTAAAACTAGCAGAAAGCAACTCGTAATACGGGTTATGGTTGGTCTGTTACATAAATAATTTATAATGGTTGTTTCCACAATTTAAAATTGTGAAACCTTAACTAATACCCTTTTAGAAAAACGCTTTCATATTGAAAGTATTAATCCATCTGTAAAATTAACGTAAAAAGTATGAGGAGGTAAAATAAATTAACAATTATTATTTAACATTATTTGAGTAATTTACAACTGACAAAGGTCATATCAGTGTTAGACAGAATCATTTTCCTTGATATTCCTAAGTTCAACACAATACTGTTTTAGTTACCGACGCAAAATAATAACACTTATAATATTCGATATTATATTTTTTGTATGTGTCTAACTCATTACGCAACTAATTAGTTTATTTACTAATATGTGCAGTAAACATATCTGGACATAAGAGCTAACTTGTCTTTACTCCATTTTTTGTGAATGAGTTAAATACAAATTTGTTATTTATGTTGCATATTCCGTCTGGGCCATATAGCCTTCTAATTGTTATTTATTGCGGTTTAACAGGAAACCACAATCAATTAAGTCTTAAATCCATTTTATGAGCCAAAAATCTTAAAATAGTTTTTTTACTATACTATCATATCTATACTTACAAAATACTTCACATTTTGCTACCAAAAATGTTTTAAATTGGCTTTTAAAGGTTACGTTGCGTTCATGGTTTTTAACGTGACAATTTCATGTTTGTAAACCAAGCTGACCGCACCCGGGTCTTGTTAAGTCTGCTCAACACAGACCATTTCTATATTATTTGTATGGCCTCTTTATTTCAATAATTTTTAGTAAACATTAATTTGCTATAATAATTTGCTACCATTTACTAAAAATTCATTTTTTTACTCGAAATTTAATTTTCTTAAATATTTTGACACTAATAAAGAGGTCCTTCCCTCTTTTTGCTTTAATGGTGGCCAGGTGAATAGAGTTAATTTTATTAGGAGTAATCAAGTTTTATTAGGAGTAATCAAGTTTTTGACGAAGACCTTTTACTAAAATAATAAAATGTAAAACAATGATTTACATATATAAGAATTTTTCTTTTTTTCCTCAAAAGTGTTGCAAATGCAGACTAAGCTAATTAATTAGTTAAACACGCTAATAAAATTTAAGTAATTCGATATTTGACAAATGCGCAATATTCTCCATGTTTTTAGTTTGTTTTTAGTTATGACCCCTCCCCCCCCCTCCTCCCCTTATTAACAAAGGTCCTCTAAGATATGTACAACAAATTATTAGGTATAAAATAGAGAAAATATAAAAAAAATTGAACTAGTTGCATATATTAATATCATTTTAACTAACAAAAATTTAGGATTAAAGGAAATCAGGTTGTTTTTTTTATAAATTGTATAAATGTGTCATGGTCAATTTAAAATAAAAAAGTAATGGAATTATGATATCATAATTGCGCGAGAAAAAAAAAAAACACCACATAAAAATCGATTTACCTATTTATAGTAACCTATTTTGATATTGCAGTTAATATAAACATTTATTGAAAATATAACTATAAAATCTGTTTTGAAGTACAAAAGGATTGATCCTAAAATCCAGTGAAAATAACAAACCAAATTAAAATATGAAAGGCAAAATTAAAAAACCAATTTAGAGTTAACTATATTTATCTTTTTATTAAACTTTAACAAAGTATATTCGTTTTTATATTCAATATTAGTTATTCAATTACATCAAATTTAGGACATTAAAGCACCCTAGATTTAAAGATTAAGGTTGCATACTCTCTCATACACATTACGCTAAACATTAACAGACATTATTATGTGTTTCCAGAATAATTAAAAAAGGCTAGGCAACACAACCTAGCTCTAAAGCAGTAACACCGCCTGGCACTAAATGCTGCCAAGCCACACCTCTGCCAAAAGTACACCGCTTGGCTGGCAAGGTTATCAATTTTGCTCAATATAATGCTAAGTCACACCACTTTGAAAATATGGAAACAACATAATTTAAGCATATATACAACTATAATCAGGTTTGACTTTATATAACACATATAAACACATTTTATAACAATATTAAATGACAGATATATTTATCAAAAACTATGAAAAAATAAATTAAAATAGTTGTTGTCAAAATCATGCGTTTAGAATAATCATTTTGTTCAGCATCTCCAAAAATCTTTTCAACAATTGATTAATTTTCTCTAATGATGTACTGATTCGGTATTTCAATGCATCCTTTAAAAGGATCCTCCTCTTTGACAGATATTGTTCCATTCCCAAGTTTTAGTAGCCATTGGGAAAATTCTCCTTCCTTATCATGTACTCTCATATTTTCAGTTAATGCAAACTTCTGCACCCATTACCACTGTAAAGAACATTTTATACATGATTCTACTATTTCAGCTGGTTGTCCACTTTTCACAACAGGCAGAATTTGCCTAAAGTCACCACCAAAAAAAATGACTTTTCCTCTGAACGGAAAGTTGTTGTTGCAAATACCTTTTAACAACCTATCAAGTGCATTTAAGGGGTGTTTAGGTATTATGGATGTTTCATCAAGCAAAAACAAAGTAACTTGTCTTAAAAAATGCGTGTGTATAGACTTAGGAGTTACATTACATGTGCTATTATCCAATATTGGGAAAGAAGTTTGAATAAACCATGCAATGTAGATCCATTTGTAAGAAGAGTTGCTGGTATGCCAGTCCATGCAGCTGTAGCAGATTTAAAGCCCCTACTTATGGTTTCAGCAATCAAATTATTATACGTAAAGGTTTTTCCACTACCAGCTGGTCTATCCATGAAAAACAATCTAGAATGTTGATTTTCTACACTTGGTTGCTCATTCAGTGCAGCAAGGATAGCATTACATACATTTAATTGATTGACATTAAGCAACAGTCTCATTCGATTGACTTTGTCAATAGATGGTTGAACATTTTCATCAAAATTTTCTAGATTTAAACCTATAAGTTCATCAATAACAGGCAGATTGTAATCAGCCAGCATTTTACCACTTTGAATAATGATCTTTTCAATTTGATAAAGAGTAGCTTGTTCAGCTATTAGAAGTGGGACTGAGCGTTTAATGAAATCTTCCATCATAAAAGCTTTGACTTAGACCATGCTGTTAGGTGCATATCACATTGAGCTGCACGATCTTAAGCCATTTGTTCTGCTCCTTCTCTAAAATACACTAATTTATTTTCAGGTAGATGAACTTTAAGGCGTATAATAGTGTGTGACATATGACTTATTGGATACTCGAAAATTTGTCACAATGCTTCAAGTGCACTAACATAACAACAATCTAAAAAAGTGTTTACTTCATCATGTTTAATTTGTTCATTTATTAAAATATTGGCACAGTCGTGACCCTTGTATATGTATTTGTACAAATATTTAACAGCCTTAAAAGACATGCAAGCTTCAACATTAATGTGAGCTTGATATTTCTTTGATAACCATAGGTTGTAAGGTACCACCCAGCTGTTATCTACATTGTTACCTTTAATATTGATAACCAAACCATTATCACGACGTCTATAGCATGGATAACCATTATGAACTGCTACTGTGTCAGCATTAAATTCTTTAGGAGCATTTTTGCTGCACACCCCGTCTTTCATGCAAGGAGAATTTGGGTTCAGTATGCCACATGGACCGTGAATCATGCAAGTTTTTACAATGTCATAAAGATCACGATTAAAAATTGGATCTGGAATTTCTGCAGATGTTAAATTATTGATATCGTGTGCTGTTTCAAGCTTATCATCATTTGCAAAGTAAAGTAAAATATGAACATGTAGCAAACCACGCTTTTGAAATTCAATAACCTGAACAACTTTCCCTAATACACCGTGCTTAAAATGTCATTGAGAAGGTTATTTAATTTGAGTTTAAATACTCGAGTAACCAAGTCTGGTCTATCATTTGCTGCCTGACCTGGATATAAATTTTCAGTTATCTTGCGCCATTTTGGGTTGCAAGTGAAAGTAATAAAAAGACCTGGTTTACCATGCTTTTTAATTATAGCTATAGCATCTTCAAAGTTTTCTTTTAAAGCACTAGGACTTCCTATATAAGTTGATGGCAAAACTACAACACGCCCTGGTCTAACATTATGATTGTTCTCAAGTTTGTTTACAAGTTTGTTTAAAGCATCATACTGCTCGCCTCTCAGTTTGTTTTGGTTATATCGGATCTAAGTTGGTCGACATACTTGATATAGTTTTAAGAGGATGATCTCTTGGGTAAATAGCAACTTCCCTGGAAGCAGGTGGTGCACTATCTTCACCAACAAATACAACTGCAACTTCAATATGTGAAGAGAGATTATAGTAACGTCTATCTTACCCTTCAAGTAAAGACATTTTTACAACTGACACTGAGCGACCTTCTATAGCTGCTTGACAAATTTCTTCATCTTCCACTTCAGCCATGTTTTAAAATGCAAGAGCAAATGGGTTCTCTTCACTAATAAAAATTTGCAATCGAAGCATTAAATCATTTAAACAAAGATCATTACCATGTTGTTGCATTCTAAAATTTACTGCTGCAAGTGGATCATAGATGTATAGTTGACCTTGATTTGGGCTAAGTGTACCTATACGATAAAAAAATTGACCACATATTCTAAAACATGGCGGTCCATTATTCATGGGTTGAACTACTGTAGCTTTAAATGAAGCAAAAGAAAGACAGGCATTATAATTTCGAATATATTTAAAGAAATTCAGATTGGTATTTCCATCTGCATAATTTCCATTAAATAAATCTTGTAAATCTTATGGAAATGGTGAAGGTTGCGACAAAACTACCTTTCCATTATGGCAACATAAAAAATGTGTTTCATCAGGAAATTTCTTAACACCACAATGCTGACAAATATAATTTATTTCTCCTAAATAATTATAATCTGGAATAGTATTACTTCTTGCTATGCAATGCATTCTTTTGTATCTAGCAGCATATCTTGTATTTAGTTGACTATTAATTTCATCTCTTTCATTTCTGCGACGATTATTTTCAACTCGCCTAACCACGCTCTCCTCCTTGTATTCAAATTATATGCTGCTTGCCAAGCAGCGTATCTAGCATTTTGTTGATTATTAATTTCATCTCTAAGCCTATCTCTTACATTTCTGCGGTGATTAACTTGCCTATTAACATTTCCATTTTCTAAACTATCTACTTCTAGCCTAATATCATCCATTTAAACTTCACTTTTAATTGAAAGTAGTAACAAAAAATCTTAAAAGAATCTTGAAGATTGCGATCTTTTCTATATAATTTTTTTTTTCTACTCTAAATAGCACACAAATAATTTTTAAATATAAGAAACTGTCATTTAAAATAAATTATACAATAATCTTATGTCTTTAAAAAAAAAACATATCAGCTGGGATATGTGATGTTTAAAAAAAAACATATCAGCTGGGATATGTGATGTTTAAAAAAAAACATATCAGCTGGGATATGTGATGTTTAAAAAAAAACATATCAGCTGGGATATGTGATGTTTTAAAAAAAACATATCAGCTGGGATATGTGATGTTTAAAAAAAAACATATCAGCTGGGATATGTGATGTTTAAAAAAAAACATATCAGCTGGGATATGTGATATTTAAAAAAAAACATATCAGCTGGGATATGTGATGTTTAAAAAAAAACATATCAGCTGGGATATGTGATGTTTAAAAAAAAACATATCAGCTGGGATATGTGATGTTTAAAAAAAAACATATCAGCTGGGATATGTGATGTTTAAAAAAAAACATATCAGCTGGGATATGTGATGTTTAAAAAAAAACATATCAGCTGGGATATGTGATGTTTAAAAAAAAATATATCAGCTGGGATATGTGATGTTTAAAAAAAAACATATCAGCTGGGATATGTGATGTTTAAAAAAAAACATATCAGCTGGGATATGTGATGTTTTAAAAAAAACATATCAGCTGGGATATGTGATGTTTAAAAAAAAACATATCAGCTGGGATATGTGATGTTTAAAAAAAAACATATCAGCTGGGATATGTGATATTTAAAAAAAAACATATCAGCTGGGATATGTGATGTTTAAAAAAAAACATATCAGCTGGGATATGTGATGTTTAAAAAAAAACATATCAGCTGGGATATGTGATGTTTAAAAAAAAACATATCAGCTGGGATATGTGATGTTTAAAAAAAAACATATCAGCTGGGATATGTGATGTTTAAAAAAAAACATATCAGCTGGGATATGTGATGTTTAAAAAAAAATATATCAGCTGGGATATGTGATGTTTAAAAAAAAACATATCAGCTGGGATATGTGATGTTTAAAAAAAAATATATCAGCTGATGTTTAAACAAGAAATTAGCTTCTAAATTTAAAATTTATAAAACAATTATATAACACATATTAACACGTACACAAAAAATAAAAAAACACTTTACATTATTATAAAAACACATTGGTAAAACAGCTATAAAGCACATTTTACCACATTCACATACTCATCAAAAAAGCATATATGCAAACAATAAACATGTATAACTTGAATTATGCAAACAAAAATTTTAAAAATGATATGAGAAAATTTAAAAAGATTTAAAGTAAGCAAAATATAAATATATACAAACAATACTCTTTACCTTTATTTTTTTTTCATAAGAACCGTAATCCTCTTAACAAAATTTAACCTTTACATATAATAACATGTGACATGTCATGTCAGTGTTTGCACAAAATTTTAATTTATTTTTCTAAATTTTCTAAAAAAAAAAAAAAATAGTTGATAGCATCACAGAGATTTCAAAGTAGTAATAATCAACTTTATGGAAATAGCATTAGTATAACTTTTTTGTTGCATAAAAAATAATTAGGCCTCATCCATACTTAATTTTCCTTCTAAAAAATAAAATATAAGCTCAATAAACAAAACTGCTAAAAAAAAAATAAAGCTAAAAGAAAAACTAAAACAAACAAAATGTAAACGATTTAAAAAATTAAAAGAAGTGATCCTTTCTACTTTATATCTAATTAAAATGTTATAAATAAATTGCTAAACTATTTTCTATACTTACTTCAATTATAATATGATCTTAACCATGATTATTATCTTAATATGATTCTTTATGCAATATTTCTAAACTAATAAATAATAATTAAATCCCTAAAGGTAAAAAGTTTTAACTCGCTTGATAGATCATTCTCTAATGGCCATGTGCATTTTGAGAATGTGCTCTTTCAAATTCAGAAAGGCCTAGTAACTAATTAAAACTACTTTAAAAACAAAATTGAAACGATGTTGAACATTTTACAGTAGTAATATTAAGATTAAAAAGCCACTCACTAAACATCATCAGTGGTATTGTTAAGCAGTTCTGCTTCCTCTTTATAAAGTATTTTAACCTTTTTAGTTGATTTCTATCTAGTTAATTTAATTTCTACAGTAACTCAATGATTTAATTATTTCATTTGTTCATCTTACTAAGAAGAATTGTTTCGAATATGTTAAACTTTTCAAACTATGTGAAGCATAAAATAGTTATTAAATTTTTTTTTTATTTATAAAATATTTTAGCTTGAATAAAACCAAAACTAGCGTTAGTTTTATTAGAATTCTTGTTGGACTTTTCAAAGCCGGGGGCTATTTTTATTTTGGTGGCCTCATTTTTGTGCCACAGCATAAAATTGACTTATAAAAATGTCTTTATATCTATTTCGGGGTCCCTAATGTGGCGGGGCCCGGGGCTATAGCCCCCTCTAACCCCAACCCTTCTTAATCCAGCACTGGAAATAAAATATAAGTATATAAATAAAAATTATATTATACTCTTTGATAAATAAAAAAACATTTGCTTTCTTATTAAGCAATCGTAAGATGTTACTTTATATAAAAAATATTGCTTAATTTTATAAAAAAATTATAAAAGAGCGATGTTTTGAAAATATTTGTTCTAAACATAATTTATTTTGCTTAAGGTTTTTTTGCGTTAAAAGTTATTTTCTTTTTCTAGTTTTTTTTTTTCTTTTTCTCATCGGTCCAATCAATCTTTTTTGCGCTTTTTTTTTGTTTTTTGAAATGTTCTCAAAACGACTAAAAAATCTGGCCAGTTTTTCGCAACTAAATGTTATTTCCATGGTCAGTTATCGAGAGCGATCGCTCCCGCTTCCTGACTAAGCCTGATAAAGGGCATATTACATTCGAAGTGAATTATAATTTTATTTCGTATTTTACAAACTAAAAGCAAATTTTATTGCATCAAGTTTTTTGGAAGCAAATTTTTTATAATTAAACTAAAAAGGTAAAGATTATTTATGAAGAGGAAGTGAAACTGCTTCACAATACCGCAGATAATGTTTAGTGAGTGGGCTTTTTAATATATTTACATGTTTGTTCTGTATGGACCTCTGACGTGGTGCTGGTTCACCCATAAGTCACTTTATATGAATGTATGTTTGAGTTTTGTTGGAGCCTCTGGCACAGAGTTCATCCACTTGTTGTAATTCACTATTTATATATGAGTATTCACTATTTATATATGAGTAGCCCATCTGCAAAACATGCTAAGTCTCAAAAATGAAAATTTTGAGTTAATTTTATTTCTACATTCTATATACTGAAATCTATCATCTATTTAAATATTAGACCATTTAAACAATTCTTGGTCCTAAAAATGGACAAAGAAAATAATCAACTTCTGTTGATGCGCAACCAAGAGTAGTTTACTTTCTTGTTGTTTTCTCAAAATCAGTTTACTCAGACTTAGCTCGTTTTGCAAATGGGCTTCTCTTATGTATGTTTATGTTCAGTCGCCTGTAAGTTCCTGTATGTTTAATTGGCTATTAGTTTTATTAACTTTAATGATTTTTTTTTTTTAATTTAATTAAAAACGCAGTTGTTGAATGTCTTGTTTTTATAAAAAACTCGAAATATGATTTTAACTGATATAAGTTTGTCAAACCAGTAAACAAACAAAAACGAAATTCCAATAGATTTTATAGTCTCAAAATGTTTTGTTTAAAACACAATTTCAAAAAATACACTAATACAAATTTTAAATTTATATAAATTAAAATTTGAATTTTTGTATATAATATATATATATATACACACACACACACACACACACACACACACACACACACACACACACACACACACACACACACACACACACACACAGGGCTCGAAATAAGCGCCGGACATTGGACATTGTCTGGCACTTTTCCAGTAAAAACCTACCCATATTTTATGTGCATTTATTTTCTAATCATTTAAGTTGTTCCAAAATTATTAATTTTTATTGTATATTTTTGAATTAAGTAGGCTTTTATCATTTATGTTAAAACATTGCAATTAGTTATTAATTTAATTTTATAGTTTAGTATTTGTTTTTTGTCCGGTTTTTTAAATTTCAAACAATTATTTTAGCTTTTAAAACCCTTTTAAATTTATTTTATAAATATTTTAGAAAGAAACCAGTACTTTTTATTACACTATTAAATTTGAGTTGTTATATAACATTTGTTTTCGTGCTAAAAATTTTCGCTATTCAAAGTGTTTATAAAATTAATCTTAGAAAAAGTTTGAAAAGATTTATATTTATAAGATATTATAT
Organism: Hydra vulgaris; assembly: GCF_038396675.1. Lineage (NCBI taxonomy): Eukaryota > Metazoa > Cnidaria > Hydrozoa > Anthoathecata > Hydridae > Hydra > Hydra vulgaris. Next base: position 30,010,882 of record NC_088924.1, on the reverse strand, counting down.
TTATAAAAAAATACATATTTATATAAATGTAATTACGTATAATATTCTTTGATAATTTAAATAAAATGGGTTTGTTGTAAACGTTATAATTAATTTGTTACTTTATTATTTATGTATGTAAACTTTATAATTTATGTATTTAATATATTTACACAGTAATTTATGTATTTAATAATTTTGTATTTTTATTATAGATTTTTATTATATATTTAATTATGTATTTAATAATTACAAAATGTATGTATTTAATATGTTTACATAATTTATGTATTTAATAATTTACAAAGCGTTTCACATAGTATAGTAATTTCTGAAAAACGTATAATAAATATATTTTCCTTTTCAAATTTTAGTTTTTTGAGCTTAGATTTTTTCTTTTTCTTTAAGATTTTATTTTTGTTAGATAAATTATCTTACAAATTTTCTTTTTCTTTTCAGTGCATTTTGAAACACCTAAAAATGTCAAAACAAATTGCACAGTCAAGTTTTAAAAACAAAATATTTTATGTGTGGTCAGTAATGGCATTTGATCGCACTTCTTTAATTTTTATTGGACATGTTCATTAAACTTGAGTATTTATCGGACAAATTGTCCGGAACAAAAAAGTTCGTTATTTTAAGATATTATATATATATAGAGGCCTTTTTAATAAATCCTGTACAGGCTTTTTAGTGCCACCACGCTCCTGAACACCAGTGATGATCTCCACATAAAAAAAGAAATGTAAATAAAAAAAATCAAAGCAATCACTGCTGAAAAAAATGCACGCAAATGAAGATGTAGAAAAAAAAAGTCCATTGGAAACCAATTTCAATTGCAAATGAAGTTGGTTTTTACATGAAGCTGTTCACTTGAATTGGAAAAATTTAAGTGAACAGTTTCATGTAAAAATGCAAGGCATTATCAAACAATATTTTTATCAAATGTTTTTACCACCTATAGACTTTAAGTTTCCAATATGCTAATTACTTGTTAAAATAAAAAGTAAAAATATTTATGCGTACTCCTTTTTCTTTTGTATTTTTTTGTTGTTGTTATATTTTAGTATTAGTATCCAACCGAATACCAAATAGTAAAAAAAAGTAGCTAAATATTGAATAATAATTAAAAATTTGTGGCCAGGGGCTATTCTAGACCGTTTTTGACAGCGTCGACCGTATTTGTAAATTAAAATTTGAGGACCTTTTTTTGAAAAAATGCTTATTTTCGGCAATATTTTTGCTAAATTTCTCTGGGAGGGGGGGGGGGTGTACTGCTGCCCGTATTTTTTTCCTAGATTAGCCCCTGGTGGCATCTCTAGTATTTAACATGTTATTGGCTAAAGAAATTTTTTCTATAAGAAAAAACAACAAAGAAGTCTTGTTCTTTAATTTTTATATGCAAAGAAAACTGATTTTTATTTCTATTACAATAGAGTATATTCTTTTTTTTTTTTTTTTTGTTATTCACCTCCTCAAGGCCAAGAAGGCCACTACAGATGAGGAGGCTATTTAATAGTGGTTATAACCCTCTCTCAACTCTATAACTTCGAAACATGAACCTTGATGAACAAGGTCGCTGCGCGGAGAAACAAGTTGAGCGCGGTACTACCAGGTATGTGGTGGGGATCGAACTCGGAACCTCTCGCCTATGAAGCAAGCGCTTTACCACTACACCACTACTGCATTCTTTATGAAGTATTACAATAGAGAATATCTATAAAAAGTATGACAAGATGTTTTTTTAATAGTAATAAAAAATTTAATTCTGTTATAATAGGCAACCTTAAAGTCTGGAATCGATATGCGAGAGGCTGTTGCACTTCCTCCTAGTGAAGATTTGGATGATTGGTTAGCAGTACATGGTGGGTTTGTTTAAAGTTAGATATATATATATATATTTTTATTGCTCTGTTTTTTAAGAACATTGAGCACTCTATTTGTAAAATACACTAACATAATTTACATATATATATATATATATATATATATATATATATATATATATATATATATATATATATATATATATATATATATATATATATATATATATATATATATATATATATATAATATGTATATATATATGTATATATATATGTATATATATATATGTATATATATATATGTATATATATATATATGTATATATATATATATGTATATATATATATATATATGTATATATGTATATATATATATATATGTATATATATATATATATATATGTATATATATATATATGTATATATATATATATGTATATATATATATATATATATTAGAATAATAATTAAATAATAAACATAACATGGAGTTTCATGATTTATGGGATCATCAGGTGTTACGAACAACCATAATGACAAAAATAATAATATACAAAAATACAATACGGTGTTAGCTTAGATAGTTGCAGATATCAAATTTAAAAGTCATTTATAGCTGTCTTCCTAACATCACCAATATCATTAATTCATACACAATAAAGAAATATAATCTCATATTTCCAACATAATTGTTCCAACGTGTTATTGTCGGCAACCTTCACAATGTCTTTTGCAAGGTATATGTCTTAGTAAAAATTTAATTTATGTCTGTAATGTAAAAACATCGCCGCAGGATAGTGGTTTTAATTATATTGGTATAACAGAGCACATCTTTAAAAATTGCTGGTACATACATAAAAACTAATATCACAGAACTTTTTAAGTATATCTGGGAAATAAAAAAAAGGGATTTTCAAATACTGTTCTTGCATGGATGATTATTGATAGGGCAGAACCATTTAAACCTGGAGGAAAGTAAGTAACCTTTTGTTTAACTAAAAAATACCATATCATTACATCATCTTTGAAATTATTGAATGAATGAATTGAACTAATATCAAAATGGCATCACGAAAACAAATTTGTTATCTGCGGCTTGACCGTCATCTAAGCTAACATTGTATTGTATTTTTGTATATAATTTTTTTTTTTGTTGGTAAGAAGTTGGTAGAGAAAATGTTCTTAGTTACATACAAAAATTTTAAATAATAATTTTATATCTCTAATTTTAATGAACAGAGAAATAAATTTTTGATATCTCTACTCATTGGAAAAACTGTAAAAATTAGTTATTTTAATATTTAAACTTGATACTTGATACTAAGAAGGCAATTGTTTTATGAAACACTACTATGAAAATTACAAGTGTTATATAGAACAAGATTTTACTAAATATATATTTTTAAGAATCCTATTATATAAAATTTTAAATTTACCTATAAATCATTCATTCATTTATTACATTTGCAACAGAAACTTACGAGAAAATAAATAGAAAGATTTAAAGGGAAATATATATATATATATATACATATATATATATATATATATATATATATATATATATATATATATATATATATATATATATATATATATATATATATATATATATATATATATATATATATATTAACTAAGTACATATAAAGGAAAAATATTTTCAGCTTAAATACAACAATTATTATATATTTTTATATTATTATAAAAATGATATATTATATATTTTTATCAAAACAATAAAATAAGAACTTCAATCATTCATGAAAAAAATGTTTTTAAATCTTTTTTAAGTAGAATGAAAGTAATTTAAATAAGTAAAACAAAAAAAGATATAGTTTATGTCATAAAGAAGCAAATTAAAGTAGCATGTCTTAAACAATAAAACTATTTTAAATGCTTATTTAAAATTTAAATGATTTTATGAAATTTTAGTATACGCATTTTCCAAATTACATCATGATTATTTGTAAAACCTTGTTTTTCAAAACTCTGATTTTTTTTTTCAACTGGTCAAACATTATTGGCAAGAATTCATTTGGAGAGGTTAAAATAGCAATTTAAGTCATTTCAGGCAGTCATTGACCATTGGCCGGGCATTATTTTCTAGGCTGTATAAATATATTAGGGTGGCCCTTAAAAAACTTTTTTTTTAAATGTCTGCTCTCACCCTCTAAATGTGTTCTATATAATACTAATATTAAAAAATTTTTGAAAAAAAAAAAAATATTTAGGGGTATCCCAAGACCCTTAAACATCAGACAGGTTTTTATAATTATCAAAAAAACAGTTCTTCAAAAGTACATCATGTTGGGTCTCAAAAGAAGCGAAATTATATAAAAACTTCAAAAATTTATTATTTTAACAGGGAGCGACAAATTTTTTTTTTTAAATAAATGTTGACGTTCGTTTCTTTATTTTTTGACGAGCGTCTAATTTAAGAGAAATATCAAATAACAGGGCCAACAACACGGAGGGGGGGCACGTGCTCTCCCCCCTCATCCTCCCTCTCTTCTGCCTCACTTTTCTTCTAAAGACCCTTTATTTTTAATTCTTTTCATTTTTTTTTTAATTCAAATAATTTTTTATTCAATTATAAGAGAGTTTTATTCTCAAATAACTTTTATTCTAGTTAATAAGATATATTATAATAATATATATCAAAGATGCTTATTGAAATTAATGATAACTAATATGGAATAACCTTATGACTATCAACTGTTATCTATTAATACAAAATAGTGAATTTTTCTCAATTAAGTTTGTTATATTTATTTACTTATAAAAAAATGTATAAACTTGAAGAAATTTAAATAAAAGGGAACTAAAAGTAAAATAAAAGTTGTTTTGATTTCTTTTTTAAGACATCTAAAAATAATAATATAATGTTAAGTATTTAATAAGTTATTATATTAAGTTATTATTAAATACTTAATATGATATTATATTTATAATATTGAAAGTTTAATAATAAAATATCATATTATTAGTGTTGTTAAATGCACAGTAAAAAATGAAAACTATAATAAACATAATAGTTCTATATATTCTATTAAATTATATATATTTCTGAAAATCTTAAAAAAAATTTTCAAAACTTTAAAAAGGGCAAGCATTACTTTAATTTAACGATAATAAGAAAACTAAAAAAATGTATGCTTTTGAAGAAAGCAATGGTTTCTTTTAAAGTAATTGCAAATGCATTCATTTAAACTAAAATTTCTCATGCTTTTGTAAACGCATGTAAAAACTATACTAAAACATAATTATTTTCTTCGGTTGCGTACTTAATTGAATCAGTGAATGTTAAAAGGGCAGAAGTCCAATAATGTAAACTTTTGGGAAACTAAAAAAATCTGCATTTTCCCCTGTAGTAAATTTTTGTTAATGGTTCAATAATTTTTTTTGACGGTGAAAAACATTATCCTCTTCAAAAAAAATTATTAAACCATTAACAAAAATTTACTACGAAGAAAAATGCATTTTTTTTTTTAGCTTCTCGAAAGTTTACATAGTTGGATTTCCGCCCTTTTAACATTCACAGATTCACTTATTAAACTTAAAAGTAACGCTATTGAAGAAAGTATTGAAAATGCGTTTTAAATTTTTGTAACTTTTTGTTTTTTTTATAACAAGTATGTTTTTTTTATAATAAATAAAAAACTATCAATGGTATAATTATGTTTGCTTAAGTAAAAGTAAGGAAACATGGTGTTCATTTTTCTGTCTTTTTGTTGCGCCCTGTTTAAAAAAATTATTATTTTAGATTTCACTGCCTAGAATTTTTATTTTTAAACTAAAAACTAAAAATATGCATTTTTATTAAAATTTTTATTATAATTTTTTTTTCCTAATGTTTTTTATAAAATGATGATTATTTTTTGAGTTTTTATATAATTTTGCTTCTGTTGAGACCCAATATACTTTTGAAGAACTTTTTTTTTGATAATTATAAGGACCCGTCTGATGTTTAAGGCTATCCCTAAAAAAATTTTTTTTTTCAAAAGTTTGTAATTCTAGCATTATTTTATTATATAGAACAGAAGACTTTTGTTTGTTGTTTTAGGACTTAAGGGTGGTCCTTAAAACAACTTTTTTAAAAAAAAGTTTTTTTAAGGACCACCCTAATATATATATATATATATATATATATATATATATATATATATATATATATATATATATATATATATATATATATATATATATATATATATATATATATATATATATACATATATATATATACATATATATATATATATTATATAATTATATATATATATTTATATATATATATATATATATATATATATATAAATATAATTTTATTAGACAAACTATTTGATATCATAAAAGCTAATAATTCATTAATTGCAATTACTTTACTAATGGCAGGAAAAGCTACGTGAAAAATGAATGAATAAAAAGAAAAAGAAAAAAAGTAAAGTTCAGGAAGAGAGAAATGTCTTTAGTTACATTCAACAGTTTTAACTAATAATAAAATAAGAACTTCAATCTTTAAAGTTAACGATATTAAAGAAGAAAAATGATTTTATATCTCTGCTTATTAAAATCATTTTAAGAACTGCTAATGTTAATTAGTTAATATTAATGTTATTAACTAGCCTGCGCAACTACTATTTGCACTTATTAAGGAGGAGGAGGGGGGCGGGGGAATATAAAAAAAGGTGACATGAAAAAAATCTTTTAAAAAAGAATAGGTCCTAGGCAGTTAACATTTGGTAACTGCCAACAATGGATTCAATTTTACCAAGTCCAGTGTCCAAATTTTCCTAGGGAAGGTTAAACACCCCCTTGGAATGGCCCTACTAAGAAGTCAATTGTTTTATGAAACTCTACTATAAAAATTTAGCTTAAAGTTAAAACTCAAATTATTAATTTTTCAAAAATGATTTTTCAACTTAATGAAACTGAAAGGTTTTAAAGATTTATTCACTTAAAGATTGAAGTGCTTAACTTCACTTTTATCATGAAATGGTATCAATGTGTCCCCTTTTTTAAAATATTAATAACTTTTTAAATTAAAATCACAAAAATGACTAAACTTGACTTTATTTCATTCAACCAAACAAGATAGTTTCCATATTTGGTCATCAATTTTCATTTATCAAAACATTTTTATTACTTATCATAACATCATATTGTTATTTTAAACAAGAAATTATATTGACCTATTTTTATTGCTCTTGGCAATCAAAATTAAAATTACTGTCCAAGTTATGTTTAACGATTTAATAAGGGATTTTCCATAAATTATGCATTGTGTATGCAATTTCACTAATAAACAAAACAAAAAAGATCAAAGGTTTTCTCTCACAGAGCCTTAAGTTAAATAAAAAATTCAAAACATTGCTTTAAGTTTAATAAAAATTGTCGCATAAAAGAGCCTGAGATCTTCTGCTTCTGTTTTTTAAATAAATTCCGCGTTGCGTAATTTATGGACAATCCCTAACCAAGTAAAAACTGAGAAAAATGTGGGAAATGGTTTACACAACGGTTTCGAAAATCGTAGTTTTGAGAATAAATACAAATGTTTAGCTATTGTGCATGCATGTGTGTATTGATATACATATTAGGTGTGTATTGATTTATCTGCCAGGCCCCATTTAGCTCCAGGCCCTAGTGCTAGAGTACTAACTGCCCCTTCCCTTGTTAGGGCCATGTTTTTACTAAATATATATATTTTTAAGATTCCTATTGCAGAAAAAAAATGCACAAATGTGCAATTAGTAGTTATAAATTTCTCTGTTAATCATTCATTCATTTTTTGCATTTTGCAGCAAAAACTTACAAGAAAATGTATTAAAAGATTTAAAGAAAAAAAAAAGAAGACAAAGTACAGCTGAAAGGAAAAATGTTCTCCGTTAAATACATCAATTTTTACATATTATTATTAAAATAATGTAATGAATATTTTTATTATACTTATTAAATAATAAAAAAATAAGGACTTTCTTTATTTAAAAAAAAATATTTTCACCACCAGTATATATATATATATATATATATATATATATATATATATATATATATATATATATATATATATATATATATATATATATATATATATATATATATATACACACATATATATTTTATAAATATATATGTATGTATATATGGCAGTATTTAATAAATAGTAAGTTTTTGCATAAATTTATAATATATGAAGTATTATAATTTTTTTCAAACCCTTCTAAATCTTATAAATTTGCCAGGGCTGGGGCCGGGTTTGTAGAAAGTCTTTTTTTAACCAGGGCCGGGACTCCAGTCACTAGCACTAAATCTCCAAACATTGAGTATTCTTTTGTACCTCAGTTGATAAACAGTTATGAGGAATTGCAAGGAAAACTTGTGAAAGAAACAAAAGTAGTTGTTAATAAGTCAGGCTGGAGAGATGACATGAAATTTTTGCATCATAGAGCACTAGTATTCAAATTCTATGAAGAAAAAGGACAATTTCGACTTGTTAACTTTTAAAAAATTCCTAATATTAGTAATGCGCATTGGAATTCAAGAGCTGTCCTTGCCATTCTTGCTTTTGTTCTCATATCTAAAACCAGGACAACATTACAGAAAATCTGCAAATTTATTATATATGACTGGGTAAAGTATTGGTTTGCTGATTAATTTTACAACAAGATTAATTTTACAAGGTAGACTACAGTAACTTGTCATAAATACTGAAACCTTACAGGAAGGGGTTACAGATATTAGAGAAAAACTGGAAACAGTAACCATCAGCACTGAAGATACCAAGAAGCAACCAATGCATCCAAAGTTTTAATTGGATAAAATATCGTACTTTTTAGGCTTATTGTCAATGTGCATGAAATGACAGCATGAATTTTAGGCATAATTGAAATTTATTCCAGATTGTACACTACTCAACTTATTTTTCTGTGCAGTAGCAGTTGGTTGAGTTGTGTTTTGCAGTTAAAAGATTGAGAGATGGTTGTAACAGCAATATTTAAAATAATAAAATTTTCAAAATTGACTTTCCTCTCAGCTGTAGATCCTTATGATCTTAGAGAGTTGGATACATTGATTGGACCAGTAATCTAGTTTTGAATGCGTTATACTCAGGGTAACTTAGCTAATAATGTTCTGAAGATTTTCCATTGCATTTGGAATAGTTCGGGGATTTGAATGTGCTATTCCTTGACTGATTGGCTGTCAACAGTGCTGACACATTGGAGCACAACCACAAGACAGTATATTATACCTTAGCTGATCCTCAGTTTCAATTTTATAGAAACTTCAAAGCCCTTGTTTGTGAAAAGCCCATAACAACCTTTTTTCGGAGTTGTAAGAAACTTTGAAATTAAAATAATAAATAATATTGGGAAAAATCAAAAGCACCAATCAGAAAGATTCTTCACACTTTTTTTTTAATCTTAAGAAGCACTAGGTAATATTCTTCATTAGAGTTATAGTTCTCAGTGAATTACTCCCCAATTATTGCAAAAAAAATTTACAACAATTTAAGAATAATTCATAGAGAAGTTAGTTGATACCATATCTAATAAATCTTGACTAGTTGACACCATATCTGAACCTTTTTGAAAACACAACAAACATACTTTAGTACGATTTTCATTGTGTGATAGAGCTATCTTGAGGATTGTGATAAGTTTGATACCTAATATTTATCTGTTACTACAGTTTTGAATTCGTAATTTTGAAATCCTGAAAATCTAAAGGTTTTACAATTAGAAAAAGAAAAACAATTAGAAAAAAGTTAATAAACACTTGTAAACCAAGAAAACTAGTTTGCATTAAAGTTTTGAATAGAACCTTTATTGTGAAAACAAAGTTATCATTTCCAATTTCTGTTTTTTTTAATAATTTTTTTGGAAATAGTAAAATAGACAAAATATAAATTCCATGAATTTTTATCAAGCCTTGAGTTTGAATAAAACTTTTTTTTTTAATTTTTTTTTTATAATTCACCTCCCCAAGGCCGAGAAGGCCACTACAGATGAGGAGACTACTTGTGGTTATAACCCTCTCTCAACTCTTTAACTCCGAAACACGAACCTTGACGAACAAAGCCGCTGCACAGAGAAACTAGTTGAGCGTGGTACTACCAGGGACGTGGCGGGAATTAAACTTGGAACCTCTCGCTTATGAAGCGAACGCTCTACCACTACATAGGGCTACCATAGTCCTGATTTTCATCAGGACTGTCCTGATTTGAAGGGTTTGTCCTGACTGTCCTGATCAGGTGCCAAAATGTCCTGATTTTAAAAAACCATAACAAAAAAGAAAAAAATATCATTTTGACAAAAACTACAAAATAAAGCAAAGAGAAAAATGTTGACTTGGCAACTCTAACTTCTTTATTCAATTTTTACTATTTTCTTGCAAATTTAGGCAGTGCTGGCAGAAATGGCAGTGGTAGCAAACATGATAAGGCATGGTCAGCTTCAGACATTCAACAAAACAATTCTGAGAATTGAAAAAACAAGAGCAAGTGCATGTGATATTGTAAATGAGATAAAAGTATTGCAGAATAATCTGAAGGAGAGATTTGAGAATAAGTTTATTCCACTGGAAGCTAAAAAGATACTTGCAAAACTATTTGAAGACGGAATTATTGATGAAATTGCTGTCAAAAAAGAATTTACTGGTTTTTACGAGAGATTTCTTTCTTATATTGACCTTTGGAAAGATAGCTTTGCTGATGCTGAAAAGTTCATGTGGATTCAAAACAGTGCAATATCATTTCCAGAGTTGGAAGAAGCTGCAGAAAGAATTAACTGAAAAATTAAACGTACAGCAGTAAATACTGATGAACTATTTGATGAAGTTGTTTTGGTCAAGGCATACTTGTCAACTAATTCTGAAATCTGATGATATGAGTTGTGAAGAAAAATGGGTCCCGATGATGAAACATTTTGGAGAAAAGGGCATTTCAGTAGCAAATTTTTCACTGGTGTTGGAATACATTTTCAGTCTTCCTGGAACTTCAGCTGCTGTGGAAAGGGTGTTTTCAATGATGAACAATATTTGGTCTCCTGAAAGAGGTTCTTTGCTAGTTTCTACTGTGAAAAGTTTGTTTTTTTATATATTAAATATTGATCTCAATTGCTCACAGTTCTATGAAAAGATAAAAAATGACCAGTTGTTCCTGAAAAAAGTACACTCTAGTGAAAAATATGACTGGTTTAGAAGCAAAGAAAAGAAATAATTCTTGTAGTCATTACAAAAATGTAAAATAAAGCTGGTTTTTAATGTTGTATTTTTTGTCATTTTCACTTTTAGTGTGACGAGCTTTTGTCCTGATTTAGACTTTCTGCTTATTTATATTTGTCCTGATTTGACAGGTTAAAAAAGACATGATGTCCTGATTTTTCCAAAATTTCATATGGTAGCCCTACCACTACACCACTACCGCATTTCATTATCACCGCAACTTCATAAATAAATCTCATTTAAGTTAGTGTTGAAAAACGTAATTAATTTTTGCAAAGTTTTGCGAATGGTTTAGAATTTTTGAAAATAGAATAAATTACCAATTTCTGGGTTTTTAGAATTTTATTCAAAATACTCAAGTGGCTAAAACTTTTTGGAATGTTTTTGGAAAGTCATGTCCATATAAAAACCAAAAAACTACGAAAATTTTTAGAGGAATATGTTTTTTACTCTATTAGTAAATTCATGCGTTCTGTCTATTGTTGCTTAAACTTAAAGCATTAGGTTCACTTTTTTTAAGCGAAATATCAAATTAACATTAAGTATCATATTATCATATTAAATATCATATTTAATATATTAGTTTCAAGGTGTAAGTTTCACTATGGTTTAAGCAAGTGGTGTAAGTTTCACTATGGTGTAAGCAAGTGGTGTAAGTTTAGAAGGTTACACATAGTTATCTTTTTATCTGATTTTTGTTTGATGATTGGTTTGTATTAGTGAAATTATGTTAAAGTTTAAATCAGCAGTATTTTTATCTCATTGATTGTAAACCAATGTTTTAACAAGTCTATATATAATATATTTCGTCCACCAAAGAAATTTTTTTTAAAACAAAAACATAAAAATTGAAAATTTAAAGGCAATTACAATATACGCATAAAGTAATTGTAATCATTACAGGAATTAATTTTAATTATTTAAATGATGTTTATGAAGTTCATTTGATAACAAAATTAAAGCAATAAAATAGTTAAATTTTATTATAGTTAACAATAATAAATAGAATAATTGATTATAAATGGAATACTTTTGACTTTTTTGATTTAAGTTGATCATTGGTAATTTTCAATTTTTGAAATAAGGAAAAAAAATTATCAACATCTGTCCGCGCATACTTCGGTTGAGGGGTTAAGCCAATTTTTGTATGAGTTGGTGAGTAATTGCATAATTTTTGTATGAGTTGGCATCTTTCTAGGTTTACGTATGAATCATGGCAAGTTTTTTGCTATTTAGTAACAGTATACAAAAACAAATGAAAGATTTATAAAGGTAGAGAATGGAATCTAGAGAAAGAAAATGGTTCGCACAATAAAGAAAGGCAACTTTAGCTGATCCTAACTTTGATATATGTAGATATATGTTTTTCGATAAATTTATAATAGATATATGTTTTTCATGACAGATAGTGAAAAATAGTTAGAGATGTAAAATAAAAGATAAAAACAAATTTTTTCCTTTATATTTAGTACTAGAATCTAAATATGAGATCAAAGTAATAAAATGACTTTAGTAAAAGTTCACTTTGTGTTAATTACTTGTTTCATAAGTTCATTAGAATTGTTTAATAGAATTACTTTTTCATAGAGAAATATTTATAAATAACTTTATTAAATACTTTACAACTGGAAGAACTTTTATATAATGGTTGTTAAATTGTCAAAACCAGGACATATGAGACATTCTTATATGTTAAACAATCTTAAAAATATTAAAATATAATATAAAAATATTTCGGCTAGCTAATTTTATAGAAAAATATACACATGTACAGTTGATAGAAAAATAAACACATGTACAGATATGTTTATAGAAAAATATACATGTTTAAAGATATTTTTTAAGAAAATATAAACATGTAAAGATATATTAATTGGTTTTATAACAAATTTTTGATGTGGATAGTTTTCCATTACAACACATTACACAATTTTAGTAAAGAGTTGAAAAATGTGTTTTAATTAAGCAAATGACATAATATTTAATACAATAGAATCTGTATATATTTGACTATAAATATAGTTTTGACTATTTTGAATACTTCTAAAACTTTCTATTAAAGTTGAAAATTGTGCTTCCTACAGCTCCTTAAGTCCCCAATATAAATGTTTTTAATTTTATTGTTGTAGTCATGCTTGATTTGTTTTAATCTTTTTAATTTTTGTAGTTGTGGATTTCTACAATCGAATTAATCTTATCTATGGAACAATATCTGATGTATGTACAGAAGCAAGCTGTCCAGTCATGTCTGGTGGTCCAAAGTTTGTTGTTTCAATGATTTCTTTCTAAATTTGTTCAAATGCTTTATTTTTCTAAGAACTTTTGGGCTCCGTTTGAAAAAAATCAGAACTTTTAGAGTCTTATTTTGGTACCTGAATAGGTAATAGACTATGGGTTCTACTGCAAAAATGATAAACACAGTTTGTCATTTTTGAACCAGTTTTAAACCTGATTCAAAAATTATCAACTCCAAAAGTATAAAGTGTTCCTTTTTTTCACATGGAGTTAAGAAGCTGAAAAACATTCTGTAATTCTGGAAATAAAATAGGTCCTATTTTAATCTGCACTAAAATATTGTAGTTAAATATTTCAGTATTTTACACCATAACTCCAAACCTTCTGGAGTTTCCTTGTGACTGGTTCTTTGGTGTTTTATGTTTAATAATTAAGTTAAAATTTTACTTTTTGCAAGTTTTCAAAATTGTTTCAGATATGAATATTATTGGGCAGATGGAGAAAAGTACAAAAAACCAACAGCACTGTCTGCTCCAATGTATATATCAACACTCATGGATTGGGTTGATCATCAAGTAAATGATGAGAATATCTTTCCTCCTAACTCTGGTATGGTTTTTATATTTTCTCGACTAACTATGGTATTGTTTTTATACACTAAAATTATTTGGGATTAGGAAAATAACGTTTATATCTAAAGTTGCAAATAAGCTATTTTTATTTATTAATAGTAGACTTGATGTTATTAATTATGTTAATTATTCAAATAAGTTTATCTGACATTTTATTCATATTATTGTATTTTAAATCTTTGAAAAATGATACTAATTTTTTTTTTTCTAAATGACACTTTTTTTTTTTTGCAAAAAATAAAGAAACTTTGAGTATAATAAGGTTCTATCTGTGAAAATAGGTTCTATTTGGAAAAATTTCAGCTGTAATTATTTTAGTCTTTTGCTGACAAAATTTTTAAAGTAATTTTTTTCAAGCTTAAAATTTTAAAAAAATTGATAATATAATATTAAATATTAAAATCTCAAGTTCTACCAACCAAGAATTGTTTTATAATCAAAATTAGGGCTTGGCAAAAACCGGAAAATTTCAAAAAAAACTGTTTTCGGTTTTTTTAAATTGGTAACCGGTTTCAAACCAGTTTTTTGTTACAAAATCAAATTTTAATTATTGCTGTATAAATCCAATGTAACCTACAAAATTGATATACTGGAATTAGATCTGTAAACTAAAGAAAAGCTTTTCATACTTAAGCTAAAAAATTTTTTTTTTCATTAATTATTAAACATTAATTTTTATCAATGTATAGTAACATTTATATCTTTTTTTAATAATTATTAATTTTGTTTGAGTCTAATGAACTTGGATCATTTTTTCTTTTAAACCTTAACCGCGCTATTTTTGTAACTAGAAGAGAAAAATTATATGAGTCTTGAAATTAACTTTAAACAGTCCCTAAAAAGCAAACAAACAAACATATTTAAAAAAAAAAAATTTTTTGGGGGGGGGGGCGAAAATTTGGGTGCGTGACTTCTTCGTCACAGTGAGCAGAAAAGGAAAAAAATATATAAAAATTTGGAAAATAAAAAATTAGTAAATTCATATATTTTTATTGACGCTAGTTTTTTTTTGTTTTTTTGTTTTTTTGTTATTCACCTCCTCAAGGCCTAGAAGGCCACTACAGATGAGGAGGCTACTTAATAGTGGTTATAACCCTCTCTCAACTCTATAACTCCAAAACACTAACCTTGACGAACAAGGCCTCTGCACGGAGAAACAAGTTGCAGTAATTAGGCATTTATTCAGTTATAAAAACTAAATTATGCAAAACATCATAATTGGTCCTGAAAATTAAATTTATTTGTAACAAAATTGCAAAAAAAATTTGAACAACAATTCATATTGACTAGATAAATAATAAAAAAAATATTGATTCCTTCAAGCACTCGTGATATTTGAACTAGCTCAAACTGTCTAGTAACAAAAACCGTATATATTGACTAGGTAAATTATAATACTGTAATTTGAAATCCTTTTTCTAAAACAAGCTTTTTATAGGTCTGTTTTATAAAAATATTTATAATACATTAGGTTATACTCCATGAAATTTCTTGAAACAGTTAGATGTCGAATTAAGACAAAGATGAGCATCGCACTTAGTGCACTTGATTACTGGCGCTGCCTTACAACTTGGAAATCTGCATCTCCCTCTTGTTGTTACAATTGGCCAATGACCAAATTGATCATTTCAAATAGGTTTAGGGGGAATTTTAGTTGCAGCTCCTCCACCTCCCTTTGAAACCTTTGCTCTCTGAAGCTCATCAACATCAATTATTGGTCTACCTCGCTTGGTTGGAACTTTGTTTTCACGAGTAAGACACAGGGCTATTTGATATTTAAATGTTTTTTTTTATAATCTTTCTAGGATTCGTTATTCCGCTAAGTCTTGCGTCTCGCCTGTATGTGTTCCGTGCTTGAACGACTATGGTGTCAAGTAAATGAAAAATTATCAGATGATACCATTTCTTTGATTGTACTGGATTTCTATAAAGGGCAATGAGCATGTCTAGCAGGTCCACCCCTCCCATACACTTGTTGTAAAGTTTCACAACATCCGGACAATCAACATCAATTCTTCTTTTAGTCACTCTCTCATAACGACTTATTTTGCCAAGGGGTGCTATACCAGCATAAGTAGAAACTAACATTACCCCACGGTTATCATACCACTTTATTGCTCGCACCTCAACATCATTGAAGAGAGTTGTATGAATAACAGACGCACCTCTCCCTTTCTTTTTGAGTTCCTTATCATTTGATACATTGCAACTAGGTAATCTATTCAACCGAGCTGTGCCAACATAATAAATACCTTCTTTTTCACAAATTGATACAAGATTCATACCTGTGAACCAATTGTCACAATATATTTTGTGTCCTACATTCCTAGGATTGTTTTGAAGAAGTCTCAGTACAATATTTCCTGATGACATAATATCAGGTTGACCAGGACAAGTTTGTATAGCCCCATCATAAATCTCAAAATTATTGATTAGTCCATGTACCCCGCATAACACAAGTATTTTATAGCCCCACTTCTTGGGCTTCTTTTGATTATACTGTTTGAGCCCCGATTTACCTTTGCAAGGCACAATTTGTTCATTTCATGACATAGTATCCATAGTATGCCATAGTATCCCTAACTTGTTTGCCTAAAAATAAAAGAAAATTGTACTTTTATAGAAGACTATTCTAATAATTTAAAGGATAGTTATACATACGCAGGTTGCCTACGTTTATAGTCAGTACTTTTAGAAAATATTGAAAATAAATCGATATAGAAAAAAATGTTGGGAATATATTTATTATTACTATATAATAATCTTCAATAGTATATAATAATATGCAAAACCTGCAAAGTTAGCCTATTTAGTTACACAGTATATTGTATGAAAATATTGATCCATCAATCTTTACCATCTTCAAAAAATTCAATGACATTACATAAATAAATCCTATAAAGGGGGGAAGAGAAGCAAAGGAAAAAAAACTGTCAAAAACATAAATACACTAATCGTATAATCCCTACAATATTTAAAAATGCGGTATTGTAGTTTTTACAGCAGCCATTCCATGGTAATTGATATAACTACAGCTATGAAAATAGGAACCAAATTTTCTATAAAAAGTACCTTTTTTTACCACCTCAAAGAATTCGTCATGAATGCATTTTTAGTCATTGTGTTCATGAAAATAAAATAAACTTTTTTTTTAACCATTATACTCTACGAGCAGTACATAAAAAGATATAATTATATCTAACACTTACCTCTAAAATTTTGGCTTCCAAGCAGTCACAAACAAAGGATAAACACACAAAACACTTTAATTGTTCACGCCTCACTGATGATGACAGCTCAAGTATGCATTTCTCATTATAATTGGCTACCCAGCATCACATGTTTTCTCTAAAGCCAATGATATACGTGGGCGTTAACAAATTCAACCAATCACATCATTTCCCAGCTTTACCGGGAAAAAACCAGTGCGCTACGATATCAAAGCACGTTTAGGGTTAAGCCTCTTTATTCCTTTCCAATCTTTTTTTTTTTTTTGTGGCAACTCAATAACCTATTTTATATTTTTTTGCTATTTATAGCTGAATATGCTATTTGTTAACTAAAAATTATGTATGTGATCTGTTTACAAAAGTTCAATATAAAAATATACTGCGATTTACAATACTTAAAGTAATACCAAAGTCATAATTACAAAAACGAGTTTGTTGACAAAAAGTTGTTTAATTATTTTTTTTTTTTTTCCTGTTCAAAATGTCGCGATACACAGTAATATTAGTCATGATTGATAATAACATAAAAGACTTGAAAAAAATATATACAATTCAGCGTGCTAACATTATAAAGCTAGGATTGTAAAAGAAGATCATAGGGGAGAGTGGGGAGAAGTGGGATGCGGAAGAAGTGGGACAGCCTGAAATTTCTAATTAAGAGTGGTGCCTAAATACTGTTATTTAAATCAATTAAATTTCTTCCCCTCTATTTAGCAGAAATTGCTTTGTTTTGAAATGTACCTTAAAAAAGTGTTTACATTGGGGTGAAATGGGAAAGAAAAAAGAAATATTTATGCCTCGCTTCTTCCTGTTGCCATTTGATTATTTTGATTAGGTAATTTTATGATTTTATCATTCTCTATTTAATAACTTGTGTTAAAATGTTGTTTTAAATTTATTTGTCCCACTTATATACTTAGTTATAATTGTCTGAAAACCTAATGGGGTTGAATTGTTGCGTAAAAAAAGGTTTATTCTTAAAAACTTGTTTGGTTCAGTTTATACATCAAATAAAAAAGATATTGTAATATTGCAATTACCTTAAAAAAAATTTATGTGTCCCACTTCTCCCCACTCTCCCCTAAGGACATTATCATCAGAACCTTAAAAGTAAACATATTTTTTTGTAATAAATAGATATATTAAAGATTTAACATAATGCAAAGATACATCATACTAACATTTTAATATATAATATGCTTAAGATTTAACAAATACATTTTACATACCTTTTTAGTAGAATTTTAGAATGTTGTCTATAGAGAGAATTTTCTTAATTTACTTCTTAGCTTGTCAAAACAAAAAATTTTCAAACTATTTATTTATTCAATAATGTATAATTAATAAAGATTCAAGTTCATAAACAATAATGCAAACAAAAAAGCAAGAGTGGACAGATTTCTGACTTTTTAGATTTATCAAAGCTAAAACAGGAAATAAAAAATAGTTTTAATTATAATTATTAAGAGAAAAATATGTAACGCAGTTACATTAAATAATGACAATACATAACAATAACAATATTAAACCTCAGTGCAAATGAGAAACATATTCTAAAAAAACAGGATGACAGTGATGTTAACAAGAACATTTATAACAGAACATCAATGCTAAGGTTGAGGATTTTGGTTTTTGTGTCAACAACTTTTAAATCAAGGTCAGGAATTTTTAAAAGGATACAAAAACTAAGCTCGAAATAAGTTTAATTTAAAAACTTCTTATTTTAATAATATTAATTGTTTATTAACAGTTAATCATAACAAACTTTTTGCTGTAATTCAGAAAATCTTTTTAACTGAGCTTAAGTAGATATGCTGTTTTAAAGTAGTTAGGTAATTTATCAGAGTATTTTTTAATTGCTGGATAATCTGTCAGATTATTACTAAGTAGCTATGTAATCTATCATACTATTATTAAGTAGCTAGGTAATCTATCAGACTATTATTAAGTAGCTAGGTAATCTATCAGACTATTATTAAGTAAATAGCTATCTTTTATTATGTAAATATCTATATTTTATTAATATGTAAATAGCTATCTTCTATTATGTAAATATTATATTTAACTTTGTAAATAGCTATATTTTATTATGTAAATGTTATATTTAACTATGTAAATAGCTATATTTTATTATGTAAATATTATATTTAACTATGTAAATAGCTATATTTTATTATGTAAATATTATATTTAACTATGTAAATAGCTATATTTTATTATGTAAATATTATATTTAACTATGTAAATAGCTATATTTTATTATGTAAATATTATATTTAACTATGTAAATAGCTATATTTTATATGTAAATATTATATTTAACTATGTAAATAGCTATATTTTATTATGTAGATATTATATTTAACTATGTAAATAGCTATATTTTATTAAGTAGCTATGTAAATAGTCTATCAGGCTATTTGATAAATTTGATTTTGTTTTAGATTGCTTTATTTTAGTACCAAACATGCATGCAAGAAAAGTTATTACTTGATAAATAGAAGTAATTTAATAAAATCACAAAATACATAAGAAAAACTAGATAAATCTAGATAAAGAACAATCTTTAAACATTTATTAAACTTTAAAAAAAAAATTGTAAGTTAATAAGAGTTGTTAATTCATATATTGTATTTAGATGATCCTTTTCCAAAAAACTTCTTAAGTATAGTGAAAAACATATTAAAAAGATTGTTTCGCGTCTTTGTCCATGTTTATATTCATCACTTTGAAAAGATTGTCTCGTTAGGTGCAGTAAGTTGATTTTGTGTTCAGTAGTTGCTCAAAATTAACGAATGTTCTAGTTTATTTTATTCCAGAAATTTGTGTTTTTATTGAATAAAATGAGTTATTCCTCTGTTTTTGTAGGAAGCTCATATCAACCAATGCTACAAGCACTTCTATCATTTTGTAACTGAATTTGATCTCATCGAAAAACGTGAATTAAATCCTTTAGTACGTACTTTTAATTACCAGTTTTATTACGTTTAATTACCAGTTTTATTAATTTTAAGGTTTTTTCATTATTTACTTTTGTGATTTGTTGTTATGATTCTGTCGTTATTATTAATTTTTTTTTTGTCGTCATTTTTAGCGTTACTTTTTTTTTTTTTGTTGTTGTTGTTTATAGGGTTTTTCTTTTTTTGTTTTGTTTTGTTTTTGTCATTGTAATTTAGAAATATTTCTTTTTATTGACGTGTCTTTATGATTTGATCGTTTAGAAAGATATGACGATGCAGCTATGTGGATGACGTTTTTTAAATAATTTTGTTTCAAGAATACATAAAATGTTTTTCATAACCTTTTGTTGACCAGTATTGCTTTAATAGCAACATATACATGGATCCAAGAAAAAAGTATTTGAATTTTCGTTGAATTTTTTTTTCCAGCATTTTATTGATTCGATGTACAATTAAGCACGAATGCTTGACTGTTTAAAAAATAATATATATAATGCAGATTCGTGAATATTGAATAGTAAATATCGTTTTGAATTTATGACAAATAAAATTATTGTGGTTTACGTTCTGTAGATTATTTTACTTTCTGTAAATTATTTATTTCCTTTTATATTTTGTATCCTTAATTTTATATTTAATTTACGCAATTTTTAATTATTATTATTTTTTAATTAAATGTTTCATATTTTAACTTGTTAAAAAACAAAAAGCAGTGTAAAATGTGTAACCAGCAATAGAGTTTGAGTAAAACTGGTTTTATTTTTATCAGAATTACATTTAAATGGTTACATTTAATCCAAATTAAGTGCGGATAATAATGTAATTATTCTATTCCTAATTTCTGAAAATCGACAGTTAAAACATATTACTATACAAAATGTATCTGTTTAAATTAAATTTGTTTATTGTATTTAGTGAATCTTTGATTTGATTGCGATTTTGATGTCTGATTGGTTTGAAAATTGACTGAATGCATTTGATTTTTTGAAGATTAATTATATACTTGCCTATATGAAGAAATTCAGGTGAAGAAATTAAGGTTTTAGATATAAATGTCCTGTTAAATTTAAACTTCCCCTTTAAATTTTTTAATTTAAAGAGGGAATTTAAAAATTGGTAAAAAATTAAAAAAATAGTTGAGAAATTTCGCTTTTTAACAATTTATTTTTACAAACTTTAAAATGGTGTCGATTAGCTATATAATTGTTATATTTGTTCTCATTGTTTGTTATATTTGTTTTTATTGTTTGCTTGATCATTAATATCGTCCTAATTCCTAAAAAGTTCTCAAAAGCAGTTGCTAAATGTTTTTAAAATTTGTAGAAATTTTGTAGTGCTGCAGTTCAACAATCGTGCGACAATTGATAAGTTTTCATAGAAGGAAAAGTATAATAATTAATGTAAAATTAACGTAGATAACAATAAAAAAAAAAGGTAATTGTTAGTAAAAGGCTTTTCCTTAGTTATAGAATTTATAATTTTTTATATTGAACATTTTAAGCCCTTTTGATAGGGATTTTTCACCGTGCACAGTGATCAAAAAAAAAGTTTTCCGTGACCATAAGTACTAAAAATGTTAATTCTAAACATTTTTTTTCTTTTATTTTTGTAACATAAGTCCATCACAGTACTGAAAACTGTATCGGCTTAAATATTAGATATAAAGACGAGCTTACAAGAACCTTTCAAAAATGTTTTTAAAAATATATTTTTTTTTACTTTCTAAAATAGCTATCCTTAAAACCTGCATAACTTTTTTAAATGAAAAAAGTTCTACTATTTTTACTATACGTAAAAATACTATTTTTATTTTACGTAAATATCTTAACATAGTGTTTATAAATCAAATATGTGTTCTAGGTAAATTTATTTAATCGTAAACTAAAAAGTTATTAACTTTATTTAATTATAAATAAATTAACTATATTGAGTTTATTCATGTCTTAAAATTGTTGATATTTTTTGGACATAAATAAAAACATTTTGTTTTAAATATTATCAGAAGATTGTTTCATAACTGTTTCTAAGCGATAGTAATTATTTTAGCTGCAACCACGTATGATATATTAGCGCATGCATATGCAACCAACCTATGATATACATGCGTATGATATCCTATGATGTATATGCGTATATATGTGTGCCACATGCGCCTATGCCTTATGAAGAAATTCTTTATCATGAAAAAAGTTATTTGTATCATGTAAAAAGTTTTTGTTTAGAATGTATAAAGTTACTTGAATACTTTTAAATAAATTCTAAGCGATCAATTATTTAGGCTTTAAATCAATTTCAAAATTTCAAGTTAGACTAATTATTTTTTTATTTTGCAATCCATTGTAAGTTAAAAATTTTTAAATTGCATCTAGTTAGAAATTTTAAAGTAGTATCTAATTTCAATTTTTTTCAACTAAGTGCACTTTTAAATTTACACTGTAATACATTACAAAATAAAAAATTAATTAGTCTAATGAGTAATGAGCATTAGCTGATGGAACTAGATGTGATAGCTCCTTTGAGCAGTGACAACTACTAATAACTTACTAATACTAACAGTATTTGTAAAAAAGAGAAAGATGCAACTTAATCGACAATCGGAAAGAGGCTCAAGCTTAGCAGATAGAGCGGGTCCAACAACGTATACAATGCGTTTTTGGACCTTGTCTTCCAGAGAAAGCATCATTAGAAGAACCAGCCTAAATATGACAACTGTATTCTATACAGGGAGGTAAAGGAAATGGCGAGCAACCTTATGCTAATTTAGCAATCGATTATATATATATGGTTCCCATGAAAGGTCAGTAGTAAACGGTAATCCAAGAAGAGGATTCAGTGAAAGGGTTGCCATTCATTAATATAGAAATATCAACAGTACTGCGACAGTTGTTTTCAGTAAGTAACTGAGTTTTGTTGGAGTTAAAATTTAAAAGCCACTGTGAGATTACAAATTTTGAGTGAGTTAAAATTTACAACCCAATCTGTTACAGAAGTGAGATTAGATTTGGCTGCCTGTTCTAAGCGATCGAAAGAAGAAGACTTTTTGTCAAGACAAGAGAATAAAGAGTCATCAGCAAATAGAGCCACATTAAATGTAAGGTTTTCGGATAGATCTTTAATCTTGATAAGAAACAAAACAAAGTAGAACCTTGAGGTACTCCAGAAGTTATTGGAAATAAAGAAGAGTATTGGCTTATGAGGATGACTTATCTTAAAAACTTTCCAAGACACACCATAAGAAACAAGCTTTTTGAGAAGACCAGCATACCAAACTTTATCGAAAACCTTAGATATGTCAAGAGCATTAACAAGTCAGCTGCAAAGCGAGAAAATCAAAAACCGTATTGGTTGTCTGATATTAAGCAATTTGACTCAAGATAGGATGTGAAAATTTTGTTTATCAAAGACTCAAAGACCTTGCTAATAACAGAAAGAAGCTTGATCGGACGATAATTGGAGGGGTCAGAATGTTCATCAGAGTTTTTGAAAATTGGAACAACAGATGCCATTATCCTGAAGATAGAAAAGCAAGACTCAGTCAAATACGTATTAAATAGTTTAGAAGGAATTGAAGAGAGTTTTGGAGAATAATTTTGTGACTATACAGAAATAAGACTATGACAGAAATGTTGTCTGAACCACTAGCCGTTAAAGAGTTTAATCGAGATATGACTTCAGCAATAGAAGCTGGAGTAAATTAAATGTCTAACAATGAGTTAACCTGTTTAATTGGAATGGAAGAAAAAGAATGGCCATAAGATTCGAGAGTCGAATTAAACGAAAAGTTCGTTTCAAATAGTTCTACCTTATTCTTTGGAGAGGTAAAAAGATCAGTCCCATAAATGAGAGATGGAACCTACCCTTGTTAATGATACTGTTAAAGATTTTTTAAAAGTCTCCAGAGCCTAGCTTCTGAAATAAGATGCGAGATTTAGTGAACTGAGCTTAACATCTGACAGCACCTTTTTACATCAATTTCTTGCAATAATAAACAGTCGTTTGTTCTCAAGAGAGTTGTTCTTTTGAAAAAGAAGAAAAAAATGATTACGATTAAATATAGCAGTTGCATAAGAGGGTGAAAACCATGTAGTAGAATGAGGCTTGACTTGGAACTGGCGAGAAGGAATAAAAGCTTCCATTCCTGCCTGAATCCAGGAGGTTACGTAGGAGGCGCATTTTTTAGCTGGAAAAGGGAAAAGTCATCAGCCCAAGGACCGTCACGAAGAAAATCATGAAAAGAATCCCGGTCAGCTTTAAGGTAGTAGTAAATAGTGCGATGAAAGATTTAAAGAGATCATTGCATGGCTAGAACCACCTAAAGGAGAAAAAGGAGAACATAAACACAAGCTTGGATCAGAGACCAGACATAAATCAAGGAGTTAAGATAAGTGGTTAGGGTTGCCAAGAAAGTGAGTCACAAAGTTACCGTAGTCAAAATTCTTTTATGATATCCTATAAAAAGGATATAGGACATTCTTATAAGAAATTGGAACAAGATTTTCTATAGGATAACGCAATTAAATACAACCTATAGGAATTTCTTTAGGATAGAATTCCTATACAATTTCTTTCCAAAAGCTTATAAAAGTCTTATACTATACAACACCGATATAAAAGTCCTGTAGGACGTACAGGGATCCTACAAAACCCTGTTGAAAAATCTTATATGAGTTTTACCCTATAAGACACCGAATAAACAACATCCTATAGTTTTATATGCACAGAAATTCTACTTATTAGAGTAGGATTTCTGTACATATAAAACTATATAATATTGTTAATTCGGTGTCTCAGGATAAAAACTCCTATAAGATTTTTGCACAAAATTAAATAGGATTAATGTACATATAAAACTTTAGATATTGTTCATTCAGTGATCTTATAAGACATCGAATGAACAATATATTATAGTTTTATATATACAGTAAACCTATTCAATACTGTTTGAAATTTTATCAGATTGTCCTTTGCAGTTGTTAAAGGATATTTAATAGGAATATCCTCTATAAGAATATCATAATTTAAAACAGTTGTGTATATAATATTGATAAATCTTGATCATTATCTTTTAGTTGTTAATTTCATAAAAACCAAGGAATTAAATTCACACATAACAAAGAACAAGAGAATACTGATTAAGTCAGCAAGTCAGTTATTGTTATTAATTATATCGATTATTATTATTATAAACATAACGTTCTCCATAAACAATAGTTTTCTTCAAAACATCAATGCTTCGTTTTGCAAGTTTGCTTTCATTATTGCACTTTGCAGTATTTGCGTTTCTGAACATAGCATAATTTTCCCTTGGAAATCCTTTGCTAAGAAGTCTGATAACAAAAATATGAACAAAGTAACAGTTGCATGTTATTTTCGTTGTACAAAACAAGTGGAATACTATTGCTAAATAAAATATTATAATATCAATTGCTAATATGTCTTGATCTTTCTTTGAGTCCAAAGCTGGCTTAAACATGCTACCTTTAACTGAATTACATCGACCTGTCAATGATTGATTTGATTCTTTGACAGCTTGCCAACCGCTTCTTTAACTTATTGCAGCATACTGATCTGCAGCCAATTGGGTAATTTTTCCTATGTCCGCCTGAAAAAAAAGTAATATTAAATTAGTTTATTTTAGGATGAAATAAGCATGTCTTATTTTATCTTACTTTGATATTAAAGCATTTGAATTTTTAAATTAATAGTTAATGATAAAAATAGATAGTTACAATATACCTTATTAAATTATTTTTCAAAAGTTATGAATTTGTAAAATCATAACGTTTACTTAAAAATAACATTACACAAAATAGGTACTACCATTTTGATCTCAGGTGTGTTAGCTATAGCTCCGGGCCCCTCAATTTTAAGGGCCCCGAAATTGTTTTGAGGAGCTTTATTTTTATTTTTTTCAGTAATTTTTTACGCTGTGGCACACAAAAAAGGCCTCAAAAAAAATTAGCCCCGGGCCCCGAAAAATCTTTATTCGCCTCTGATATATATACACTGCCGCTCACAGAAGTTAGGATATTTTAGATTTTTCAAAAAAGCAATATTAATATGTAATTACGTTATAGAATTTTTAATTTATATTAATGAAAATTATACTTTTTTATACATTTTCAATATATTATTAGTCAGTTTTATGTAATAAAAATTTACAAAAACCATTATAATAATTAATTTTCTTTTCGTCAAAAAAACCTTTGATTTAATAACTGCTTTAACTATTCTCGGCATTCTTTCAATTAATTTTCTATTTGTTTCTTTCTGAATATTATTCCATTACTGTTCTATAATGTTCCATAAATGAGATTTTGATGTTGGACATACAATTCTAATTTTTCCATTCAGCTCATCCCATAATAACTCAACGGGGTTGAGGTCTGGGCTTTGGGAAAGCCAAGTCATTACAAGTAATACATTTTCAGTTTTTTTTTATTCTAAATAATTTCTACATAATAATGCAGTACGTTTAGGGTCATTATCATGCATCAGAATAAAGTTGAAATTTTTAATACATACATACATATATACATATACATACATGCATACATATATATATATATATATATATATATATATATATATATATATATATATATATATATATATATATATATATATATATATATATATATATGTATAATATATTAATATAATATATATATTAGACTGCTTCATTTTGGGGTCATGAAAAAATTTAAAGTACCATGGAGTTTTATCTGCTGCGCAGACCCCTATTTTATTAGTAGATTTTTTTTTTTTTTGAGTTTTAACCACTTTTAGGGGTTGCTCAAGTGCCCTAATGGTCTAATTTTAGACTTATTAACCCTTTTTTAAGCTTATTTTCAACACGTTTGAGCGGGTTCTAAAACTCAAAATAGTTCTATTTTTTTTCTTTCCAGAGTTTCTTCTAAGTTAATAGAAAAAAAAAAATGCATGGTAATTTAATTTGCTTAAAATATTTTGTCTAAACCTAACTAAAAAATTGCATAGTTATGCGGATTTTTACCAATTTTTACGCTTCGCATTTACTTTAATACTTTAGCGTACTTGCTTAAACACGTTATGCGAATTACTTTTTAGCAAAGACGATATTTAATTTTCATTTAAAAACGCGGGAAATAATTATTGATAACTTTCATGATACACTTACTTCATATGCTTATTAGAGCTATTTACTACAGTTTTATTCATGTCGGGAAAAAGTAAGAAAAAAGTAAATTTTTTGGTTGGGGAATCCAGGTCATCCTTACCAAAAGACAAATTTTCTACAGAGCAAGAGGTTTTGCAATACTTCTTGCATTTAAAGGAGAAGCATCCAAAACAAAAAGAAAGTAGAATTATCCACTGTCCGTTGACAAAACACTTTGAAATCAGATGCCATAATGAAAAGTCTTTATGCTGCACTCTTTCAAAGTTAATTGCACCTTGGTTGAAGGGTGGATTTCAGATTTTGCAATTACAAACAATTAGGTAGGTACCAGACTGTATTTGTTTTTGTTTTATTTGTATATTATTAGAGGAAAACAATTAATATAACAAATATCTGCTGTTAAATAAATTAATTAACAGAAATAGATGTGTTGTAAAATGTTCAGAACCTACAAATCACATTTTTTAGTAAAAAGAAGCTGATCCTAACTTGGAAACTGTTAAAAAAAAACAAATCAAGACAAACTTTATCAGAAATTGAAAAAAGGAGGAAATTTTTAACTCAGATGAAAAGGATCTTTTGGATTGCACCTGAGCTCGATACTCTGGTTGCAATCATTAAAGCTGATAAGAAAAGAAGTTGTCGAGACAAGACTGAAGATATTGCTTTTTTATTAGACCAATTAGGAGATAGAAAAACAAGAATAGGTGGATTAGACACAAGGTACATTTCCTCTGTTAACAGGAGTTTATCCAAGTTTGAAATGAGATCAAGTTTGAATGAAACCATGTCAGAGAGTGAATTCAGCTCAAATGGATCCGATAAAAATGAAGATAATGATGATTTCCCGTATCCAGATCCAGATCCAGAGTTAAAGAAGAAAGTCAAAAAACCAGATACTGTTCTACTTCCAAAAGATATTCTCAAGAGAACTGCTGATACTGCTGTTGGGGAAGGATTAAGTCATAGGCAGCATACTGCCATGGTTAATAGTATAATTGCTAAATCAGGTGGAAATATAGATGAATTTAAATGTTCAACCTCTACAGCATTAAGAGCAGCAGATAAAGTCATTTATGATGAATCAAAGAGGATCAAGGACCATTTGAGAAATTTCAGAAATAATAATAAGA
>NC_088924.1:29737500-29977500 GCF_038396675.1 Hydra vulgaris | reverse complement strand
TATATATATATATATATATATATATATATATATAATATATTTATATAATATATATATAATATATATATATATATAATATATGTATAACATATATATATATATATATATATATATATATATATATATATATAATATATGTATATAATATATATATGTATATATATATATATATATATATATATATATAGAGAGAGAGAGAGAGAGAGAGAGAGAGAGAGAGAGATATGTAGATATATATATATATATATATATATATATATATATATATATATATATATATAATATATATATATATATATATATATATATATATATATGTAAATTATGTTAGTGTATTTTACAAATAGAGTGCTCAATCTTCTTACAGAACAGAGCAATAATTAATTAGTAAAAAACATTTATCTAACTTTT
The DNA here is from genome assembly GCF_038396675.1 of Hydra vulgaris. Lineage (NCBI taxonomy): Eukaryota > Metazoa > Cnidaria > Hydrozoa > Anthoathecata > Hydridae > Hydra > Hydra vulgaris. Next base: position 29,977,089 of record NC_088924.1, on the reverse strand, counting down.
ATCTTCGACTTGGAGTTTCACCATTGCTGGATCATCAGGAAGAGAATATATATATATATATATATATATATATATATATATATATATATATATATATATATATATATATATATAAATATATATATATATATATAAAATATATATATATATATACAACACGAGGCTACAAAAAATTTGCACTAAATTTGAACGTTCGAAACTTGCGAACAAATTAGAATATTTTTGCAGTTCGAAGTTATTTATAAATATTTACTAGACATTCTTATTTCATAATCTGGTACTGATTTTGGCAATTAAAATTATATAAATAAAATGGATGGAATTAAAGAAAATGACAAACGAAAGCTTATTGGAAACTTCTATTTAGATAACATAGACAAAGAGAAAACATTTATAGTACATCATTTTATGCAAAAGAAAGTTGCAAGGCGAACAATTTATGATGTTATTAAAAGAGTTGACGACAATATTGACCTTAAAAGTAAGTCGGGAAGTGGCAGAAAACCATACAAAATGGATATAAGAAAAATTACTTCACTCATTAACAAGGCTGAAAATAAAGTTGGAATCTCCCAGAGAAAACTTGCATTAAAATATGGAATTCATAGAAGTTATAAAAATAAATAATTTTATAAGTTTATAAAATTTTTAACATGCATGGACTTAAGTATTTCAAAAGAAATCAACAGAAAGCTCTGAAATTCAAATAATTAAACAAAAATAACAACTGTTAAAACCTTTGAAAACTTTTTTCCGTCAAATGAGTTTGAAATTATCATGGATGATGAGTCCTATTTTACATTGAGCAGTCAAAACACACCAGGAAATGATGGCTTTATGGTCAAGATGAAGACAAAGCTGAAAATAATATTAAATATAAGTTTAAGTCAAAGTTTCAAGCGAAAGTTTTAGTAGGATTGCAATCAGTAGATTTGGTAAATCAAAACCTTTCTTCGCAATTAAGAATAATGCCATTGATGCAAAAATATATTCCAAAAAATCCATTGAAAAGAAACTTGTTCCTTTCATCAACTCGCATCACAAAAATATAAAATATATATTTTGGCCTGATGTTGCAAGCTGTCATTATGCAAAGCTAACAATTGAAACTTACAAGAAGTTTAATATAACCTATGTTTCTAAGGATGATAATTCACCAAATGTACCGCAATTAAGGCCTATTGAGACATTTTGGGCTCACTTAAAACAGAGAATCTATTCCAATGATTTAAAAAAATCTTAACCACCTGAAAAAGAGAATTCAACTTAAGTTACGAGGTTTCATTCCAGAATACTTTGAAAACCTTTGCTCGCTTACGACTAAAATTCGCTTTGCTGTTGATCATGGGAGACTTTCAGTAATAAGATGATCTATTATTGTTATCCTTACTTATTTGATTAGTTGTGAAGCAATAATATAATTTGAATGACAATTATAAGCAATTCTTTTTTGTGCAAATTTTTAATAGCCTTGTGTTATATATATTATTATTATTTTTATTACTTTTATCATTATTAATATATAGAATTCCATACCACGCTTTTAATGGGTTTAATCAATTATTTTTTTTAACCGGTTTTAATTTTTTTTCCAATTTTCTTTTTTTAATGCGAGCTAATGTTTTATATTCAGATTCAGAATCATTTAATGAATAAAGACAAGAATATTTTGTTTTTTCAGACATTGAAACTGTTATTAAATAAATTTCAATTGATATTTCAACTGAATAATAGTCTTATGTATACTTTGCGAAAGTAACATTAATTTTAAATGACCTAAAAGTAATTTAACCTTTATTAAGTTTCAAAGCCATAAATATGCTTATCGAATGCCAAGCTTATCGAAGCGCTATTGGTTATTTTAAAACATTTAAATTTATCATCGAACTAAACTACAACGCCATCATAAAAAAAAAAGCTCACTATTAACAAAAAATATGTACGTAATTAATCAAAAATGTTGTTATCAAATGCAAAATAATTTCAAGCAAATTAAAACCTAATGGTATATATTATATTACAATAGGTTTGATTTGCTTTGAAATTTGCTGGACAAATGCACGTTGTAATGTTAGTTGACCATAAATTTACAGTGAGAAAGTTGTATTTTGCTTTTAAAAAGCCTATACAACCTTATAGGAGTTATTATAAACAACTATAAACAACTACTTTTGTTATGAAATTGGTTTATTCTTATAGGAGTTCTATGAATCTTGTAGGAAATATATTATTTATATAGGATTATACTATTAACTCTATAGCAGTTTTGTTCTTCTTATTTATATCCTATAGGACCTATAGGATTCCAATTGCATTCCTATATGTATCATATTGGTTGTATAAGAATCCTATAGAATTTATAGGTTACATGTATGAATCCTATAGAACCTATAGGAGTGCAATAGGAACCAAAAAGGTATTCTGTAGAACCTATAGGATACATATATGAATCCTATAGGACCTATGGGGTTGCATTAGCATTCCTATAGAACCTGTAGGATACCTATAGGAATTCTATTAGTCCAGCGGTAGTGGTGTAGTGGTAAAGCGCTCGCTTCATAAGCGAGAGGTTCCGAGTTCGATCCCCACCATGTCCCTGGTAGTACCGCGCTCAACTTGTTTCTCCGCGCAGCGGCCTTGTTCGTCGAGGTTCGTGTTTCGGAGTTATAGAGTTGAGAGAGGGTTATAACCACTATTAAGTAGCCTCCTCATCTGTAGTGGCCTTCTTGGCCTTGAGGAGGTGAATAAGAAAAAAAAAATAAAAAAAAAATTGCAACCCTATAAGACATATAAAATTGTAATCGGATTCCCCTTGTAATCCAATAGGTCCTATTGGTTTCCTATAGAACCGAAAAAGATACCTATAGGAATCCTATGGATCCTACCGGAATCCTATAGGATCCTATAAGACTTTTTGAAAGAGTAACTATCTGAGTAAGAGATTGAGAAATGCAAAATTTATAGGCTTTAGTGCCAGCAGGGTAAGTGGCTTTAGAACCTAGCCATTCAGTGTGATGTGCATTTAAGTCACCATTAACAACAATATTGGCAGAGGGTAAAGAGAGAGGGCATCGTCAATTTGATCAGAAATTACATCTAATAGAGTACAGTCTTGGCGATAAGGAGAATAACAAAGAACAAAGAGAAAGGTAATAGAGTGAAGAAGCTAAACGGAAGCACATAAAAGATTGGTTAAAGGATTCGAACCTGATTTTACAACAAATAATTTGGTGTGTATTTGTAATTAATTTGAAAAATTAATTACAAATACCTCCAAGCCAAGCACGTGACTATTCGAGTCTTAAAGAATCAAATGATAGTACCCATCAACACTTAGATCAGAAGAAGGAATAGCAGAATATTAATTAGTTTCACTACGAGCAAGCAAGTTTGATGAGTTTTGCAAGAGGTAAGACTCAACTGATGGAAGGTTGCTTCGCAGATCACGAATATTAGTAAAAGATATATTAAAACAGCTAGGTGGTGGGGATGGTTTTTTATGTTTAATATTTTGGGTAACTTTTGGTATAATTTAAGTTTAAAGAGAACTTGACTCATTCATAGATAGAGCTCGGCCTCCAAAGCTATGTAATTTTCTCAGTCCTGTCAACTAACCCTAAGTTGTAACATAGGGCTCCTTATGTGACCTTGACAATGTGCACCAAAAGCATTAACAGGAATACCGTCCATGCGCAACATGGCACTATTAATACTCTGATATTTTTTAGCTGTTGGTGGGATCAGCCTCTCTGAGAGCTACCACAGCGTTCGAGAAACCTTATACCAGCCGGCCTCAGAACCATTAAACTGAGTTTTATAGCTGTACACTCATTAGGAGATAACAGGAAGAGTTGCGTAGCCACTATCAAGTTGGCACAAGCAAAAACCTATGAGAAGAGTCAAGAAGATTCAGCATTCATCATCATATGCAGGAAAAAATGTAACAAAGGTTTACATCTACGCCAGCCTAATAGATGAAGAAGAGGAAAAGTCAAAATATTGTAAAGTAACTAAATATCAAAATAGTTCTTCACTTCGACGGAAGACTTAGTGAAATAAGCACCAGCAAGGTTAAGGTTATGAGCGCTGCATGACAAGTAAAGAGCTTGAGGATTCTTCTGAAGTTAAATTGTTTCTATTCTTTCGTACACATCAGACACGTTGGCTCTGTTATCGTATTCTTGACCTCAGCATTTTTAAATTCTTGTCGTTTTGATCTAAGACGTTCATAATTAAATTGGCCGCACCTTTCTTTTTTTCGAGATTTATAAACCTGAGAGAACAGCCATCTTTTAACAACATCATAGTTGACGAACAAAATAACAAAGTTGATTTGCTCAGTATAAAAGATATTAGGAATTTCGTGAGCGAAATTGGAGTAGTAAATAGCCTTATGAGCCTCCTTATTGATTTGAATGGTTACTCCGCAATCTTTGATTAATTTATTTTAAAAACTCTAACCTAAATAATGGGCGTTTATTTTCTTACTTTCTTGTTGGCAGCGGAATATATCTTCCAAGTGTAAATTTTCTACCTTCAGAGCCAGGACATTTTTTCTTAAAACAAAATATTTTCAATTTTGTACGTAGTAAAGAAACTATGACCAATCAATAACTATTTTGATCTATTATTAAAAAAAGAGCTTAATACAGATTCATAAGTTTATAATATTGTAAAGTTCATACAATTTCAATAATTTCTACTTAGTTTGACTATTCTAAAAAGGAAAATTTAAGTTATAAACTTAAATGTAAGAAACTTCTATAACTTTTTTTTATGATATTTAGCGATATTTTCTAAAAAAAATCTTTGAACGTCAAGTATGGATTGTACTTTACTGTACTTTACTTTATTGACATCTATTAAATAGAGAGCTAATTGGGTAACCAAGTAACATAACTTTTAGATAAAGGAGCTTAACGAACAAAATCATTAATTCCTTATCAATCTAATTTAATAAAGTAGAAAAAAAAATGTCGGCGATTGTACACCCCTTCTGATCTTGATTGTACGCCCTTTCTGATTCTGCAGGGTAAGAAGTGGCGCACAATAGGGCAACCAATTGGCAGCAGTTATGAATAACATGGGCTAGGTAAAAAAAGATCCATCTCTGATTACAATTACCTCTGGTAGTGTTGTAGACAATGTGTTTATAAGCATTTTAGGGTTCACCCTTCGTGAACTCTTTAGGAATTGGAAACTCTAAGAATTTTTGGAGTATATTCTTCTTGTCTTTTTTAACATCATTACCAGCTAAAGCCAATACACTAAGCTGTTGACTTAAATACCAGGTATAATTTTGCATGCTTTTCAGTCGTAATTGAGAAAACTCAGGATATTTTTTGCTTATTTTAAACACGTTCTTTTTACTTATTTTAAACACTCCTTTTCATTTATGATGATTTAGATGTCCTTTGTCATTTCTAATCTTGTTTTATGGCAAGCTTCTGGCTGATGAAATTTATATCAGGAACATGTTCACCAAGGTAGTAAACATATAACTAACAAAGATTTTTTTAGTCTCCTCTTTTGAAAATATATTCATTTATTGCAGTTTCCCTAAACCTTAATGCCGCCTTGGTTATAGGTAGGTGAACTCTAATGAAAACTCTGATAATGTGTCAATCTTGTCAACAATCTTTGACAAAGTTTTCTGTTGGTGCACATAAATTTCTTTTCTTGGAGTTTGGTCTCGGCGCCAGTTAGTGCAGTCATCATAATGACAACGACACATGCATCTGACGAGATTAGTAATAAGGATAGCTAATAGGATTGTAACTGTACTAGCAAGTTTTCAGGTGCTGGATGTACTTGTGTGACAGCAAACACCAACAATATTGTCTTAAATAGCAATGTATTTTAAGAAATTGAGCATTAACTGAGTCAGTTCTCTGACCCAATTAAATGTTGAAAGCATGTACTTTGCCAAGCAAAAAATTATCACTACATTCCAAGTTTGAACTTATTACACTAACTGCAATTCTCTCTAGTGTAACTGTCAGATTATTTTCTTTTTTCAGCTGTCAAGCTCACAAGCTTCCCATTAAAATGGACAACGGATTTCTTTTCTTTTAAAGCATAAAGAAGATCCTGTCGTAAAGAAGATAATAAGACAAATAGACTTAACTAATAAAGTGAATAATAATTTTCAATAATTACACTGGGCAATAATAACTTTCAATAATTGGGAATAATAACTTTCAATAATTACACTGGGCACTTTCTGGTAGATCCCACTAAATAGATTCATTGAAGTAAAAAGTTTTTTTGCACCGAAAAATTTGGCGCCTCTTAGAGTATCCAAATGACAAATCTTTCCAACAAGTTTCTTTTTATCCCCATTGTTCAAATAGATTTGCATTAATGTTTTTCATTTCTCCCTCCATCTATTATTAGATTCTAAAAACCATAGGAACGAAAAGCTGTTCGTTGTCTTTTATGTAGCCTGTCCCTTATTTGTTGAATTAGAGTATTGATAGCGGTACTGAACACGTTTACCTTTAACTGCTTCTCTTCATATTTGATAAAATGAGCTTTGTTCTTGGTTTTTCGTGTAAGGTTTTTCTCCTTATTGTCCTCTTTTTAAAAAATTTTTTCTAAAAACCAAAACTTGTTTGACGGGAGACAATCAAATATGCTACATTAATTAATTTGGGTCAGGAAGATTTAAGCCTGATGAGATTCTAAATAAAAGTCTATATAAACTTCATCTTATCATGTAAGGAAACCTTCTAATTAAAGTGAAACACAGACATTGCTTTGAACCAAAAAGTTCTCATGATGATAAATTCAAATGACTAAATTCATTTATCCAGATATTTTTCTTCATTAAATAGATCAGCAGTTAAATCAAGGTCACGAAGCCTCTGTAAAGATATATAGAATTTTTCTTAACCAACAGCTTCACAACTTTAATGCTTGTACTCCATTGAATTTGAACGGTTTTATGATAAACATACCAGTTTTCTCGGCCAAGACTTTTCTTAAAATAGTGCTTCCACTAAAAAGGTTGTAAAGTAATTAGACCTGATCAAAATAGTTCTTCACTTCGACGAAAGATTTAGACAGGATTGTCTATCCTCAGAAAACGCTCCTTAGTTACCCATCTTTTATAAACGCCATAGTAGAAAAACTAGAGAACAAAAGTGATTTGTTTAGTATAAGGATGTCAGGAGTAAAACTTTAAAAAATACAAAACTTTAAAAAAATAGGACAATGTGGAGCAACAAAAAGGTAATGTGTGGCAAAGTTTGACACTTAAGCACTAGTTTATATATGAATGTTGAAATATTTAATTTTGCCCCACGTTACCTTATTGTTGCTCCATATTACTCTATTGTTGCAGTCAAAGAATTTAAGTTTGTTTTTAAAGGCAATTAGACAGCTGTGTCCAAATTTTCTTTTTATATTAAAGATGTAAAGGTAAACGCTTAAAAAAAATCAAAAAAAACTTTTAAGATTAAGGAAAACCCTTCCCTTAATCTAAAAATCATATGCAGAATTTCTTTTTGAATTTAGGACCTTCTTTAAATACATTTATCTTAAAACATAAAAGGTTCCGCAGGGTATTTTATTGTTTTTGGAAAGGGTATCTCACTGTTTAAAAATAAATAAATAAATAAATAGGGGGTATTGCTCGCAAACTGTAAAATGTTTTAACTAGCGTTCAAAAATCAGCCGTTATAATAAATGGAAAAGATTCCAAATTTAAATGCATAGATTTTCTATTACTCCATAATACTATTCTTTTAATTCAAAAAAAACAAACATGGGGAGTAATATCGCTTTATAATACTTAGTAATATACTTTCGAGTAAAGCTAGAAAAATACAATCAGACATTGAAAAGACATTGAAAGTGGAAATAAAATATCATTTGTAATACAAAGGCCAGTTTTTTTTTTTTTAAAAAAAAGAGTTAAAAATGAAAAGCAAAGGAACAAAGGAAGAAAACGTAGGAAAGAAATTGAACCGTCATTACTGAAATGGCATGCAACATATAGAAAAAAGTGTACCAAAACAGGTTCTCAAGATCCAACAGATATGATAGAAAATGGGGACGCAACCAAACAGAACAAAGGCTCAATGTTGCCTATGATTACTCTTCTTTGTTGTCTATTGTAAAAAAATGTACAAATATGTTCCTAGACTCACACACTAAAAATTAAAGGTAGAAATTTTTAGTTAAGGTAGGATATGTGATATACCCTTAGTAAGGTATAATTTTCTACCTTATAAGGTAGAAAATTATACCTTTAAGTTAGAAAATTGTATGACAAATAATTGTTTTTAATATAATTTTCTACCCTAAAAGGTAGAAAATTATACCTTACTAAAGGTATATCACATATCCTACCCTAAGGTAGAAATTTCTACCTTTTTTTTTTAGTGTGCAGGATTGAAAAAAAAGACCTGAAAAGATCAAATTATATTTCTACCTGAAAAGATCAAATTATGTTTCTACCTGAAAAGATCAAATTATGTTTCTACCTAAAAAGATCAAATTATGTTTCTACCTGAAAAGATCAAATTATGTTTCTACCTGAAAAGATCAAATTATATTTCTACCTGAAAAGATCAAATTATGTTTCTACCTGAAAAGATCAAATTATGTTTCTACCTGAAAAGATCAAATTATGTTTCTACCTGAAAAGATCAAATTATATTTCTACCTGAAAAGATCAAATTATGTTTCTACCTGAAAAGATCAAATTATGTTTCTACCTGAAAAGATCAAATTATGTTTCTACCTGAAAAGATCAAATTATATTTCTACCTGAAAAGATCAAATTATGTTTCTACCTGAAAAGATCAAATTATGTTTCTACCTGAAAAGATCAAATTATGTTTCTACCTGAAAAGATCAAATTATGTTTCTACCTGAACTCAAACTAGCTATTATTTTTTGAGGTCAAAGAAAATTTCAAAAGACGAAAAGTTAACTTGACAGAAAGATATTTACGTTTACTTTCAATAAACGCTCGTTAGACCAAAACGTTTGTAAACGCTGGTGTGGTGAAACGCTCCTTCCGTTCATCAAAGAACAAAAACTTGATAAATTTATTCTTTTGTTAAAAAATTTAATGGGACAGATGCAGGGAGATTTTAAAGGTGCTGTGGCTGATGCTAAAGGACTTCTTTCGTCTTCCATGTGCCACTAACCTTTGTCAACCAGCTTACGCAAAATACGCTGCCACTCTGAAAAGGCCATTGCCATTGAGTATCAAAAATGACTGGATACAGATAACCATTCAGATTAGGGTTTCAAAAAACCGTATTTATAAAAAACCGCAGTTTCGGTTTTAATTTAAAAAAAAAATAATCGCGGTTAACCGTGGTTTTTGGTTTTCTTGTTAAATAATAAAACTTATGTAAGTTTATCTTGCACTATTTATTAAAAAAGTTATTTAAACAAAGTGTTCTAATATTATCTTTATAATTCGAAATAAAACTTTCAATGACTTATTTTTTAGAATTTAGAATTAGAAAAAAGTTTTACTGCTATTACGACTGCTAATTTAAAAAATATTACCGAAAGATTTAATAAACTTGAAACAGACGTTATAAACAGTTCAACAAAAATTGTTAGTATTACAAAGGCTTTGAAAATATCGAATCAAAAGATATCGTCCTTAGAAAACGAGTTAAATGATATTATAAAATTTATTCATGTAAACGATGAAATAGTCGCATCAAAATTTGAAAAAGTAAAAGAGTAAACAAAGAAAGTAGTCAGGTAAAAGATAACAGCGCTGTAAATAAAATAAACAACAAGTTAAGGGAAATAGAAGATCGATCGAGAAGAAATAACCTAAGGATAACTGGAATTAAAGAAAGTGAAAACGAAAGCTGGGAAGAAAGTGAGTTAAAAGTTTTAAAACTATTTGAGGAGACGCTTGAAATCAAAGATGTTAAAATTGAACGAGCACATAGAACCGGACCAAGAGATGCTAAAATAAAATAGAACAATAATTTTATAACTCCTAAACTATAAAGATAAGATTGATATAATGAAGAGATCTGTAAGACTTAAAGGAATGAACATTTATATCAACGAGGATTTCTGTTACGAAACTGTTCAGATAAGAAAATGTTTAAGAGATAAAATGTTAAGAGAAAGAAAACAAGGAAAGTATGCGTTTACCTCCTACGACAAACTTATCATTCGTGAATGGGCAGAAAAGAAAGTTGACGCAAAAAATCGCCAAGTATAAATTAGTTTTTTATTTTTCGATACTTAATATTTTATGGGATACTTTTAATTTTTTAATTTTTCAAATTATTAATTTGATATTTTTAAATGAATGTACCATTTACATTTATCTTAAGCTTAAATTCTTACCAAAATTCTTTTATTTTAATATTTGAAAACTAAAAAATGGACTCAAAACATGCAAACAATTTTGAGTTAAATTCTTTTGACTTTTTTCGAACAATAAACAATGAAACTGATTCAATTTATTTTAGTAAAGCAGGTGCTTTGTTAAACAATTGTTCTTATTTTTATAGCAAAGAACTAAAAGAATTTCTTGAGCAAGATCATGATTTTAACATAAGAAGTTTAAAAAATATTTTGAAAATTTTAAGAATAATATTGAGAAAATTCTTACATATTTTTAACGTTATATGCCTAACAGAAACTTGGTGTAGTTCTGCACTGTTAGAAAATTTCGGGGTGTATCATTGATGAAAACACCCGAAAAAATCCTTTTGAGGGGTGATAGTACATACCAATGTGATATCATTCCAAGTATTTTTAAAATCCAGGATTGGCGTCCGTGAGAGAAATTTGCATTTCAATGTTTTCCTATAATAGTCATAATTAAAACCCATATTCTTGATTGAAAAACTTTATAGAACATTGTTTTTTTCTGTATTTCATTCAAAAATTATACATTTTGCAAAAATAGCAAAGCAACACATGAATAAAAGAGGCTTCTAAAGACTAATTTCAGAAAATAAATTAAAAATAAGCTTCTATTCTACTCTACCAAATTTTTCTTCTTTCTGTTTTCTGTTTGGAATGCCATTACACTAACTAAACATGCTTACCGTTAAAGTTAACAACACAGTTAAGCAAATGCTTTCCATTTTCTGGGTGAGTATTCTGCCTCTTGAACCGTTGCCAGTGAGGCTTAAAATTTGAATGAAATGTTTCTGTGGCTTGTTCACTATAATGGCCAAAACCTTTATGATTCTGAGAGATAAACTGAGACACATGGAAGAATACAGCATGAACCTTTGGTGTGATGGTTGCAGGAAGATCATGGTATGAACTTCTGAAGTTTTTTTGGTAATTTTTATCAAGCTGCATTCCAAAACAAGCCACGACCATCTTTTCAAACTTTCTGAATGTATCAATGAATGGAAGTGCTGCAGCTGCAGCTTCAGCATTTTCCTGAAGAATGTCTACATTTTTCAACAGCTTTTGGCAGTGGTTTCCTTGAAAATGTCCACCATGGAAGGGCTGCAGAGGGATGTTTAATGCCTTAGGCAAAGTCTTGCATTCTGGCCAAATGTTGGCCAAGTTTTTGTAAAAATGGTTGACAACACCAAGAAGCAAGTGAAGTTCCATGTGTGGGATTGCATCCAGAATGAGGGACTCATCTGGGAAGTTCAATAAAGGTGAGTGGATGACATTTCCAAATTATTTAGCTTTTTTCACATGATTTCCATGACCAATGAACTCTTGGTGTGCTTTTTTAATGCCTCCAAATGTTCTCAAAGAACCACATAGTCCAAGTTTTGAAGAATCAGCATCACACCAACATCACGGATGTTTACTGGCGTGGGATTGAATTCCACAGATGATATTTGCAACTTTCATGTCACAAGACAAAACAAAGTGAATTGAGTTTGACTGTGTCAGTTTCAAAAGGTTTTGTTTATTTTCATATGTTTCTGGCATTCCTTCAGAGATGGCAATTAAAAGCTGTATTTTTACTCCAGAGTCTTTGAAGGAAGAGCTGCAAAGTTTTGGTGATTTTAAGACTGGACTTGTTGATTCTGGAGTTGTCTCTAGAACACCCAGACTCATCTTAAGAAAGTCTCTACGCCCATCAATTCCAATCTTAACAAGAGGCTGATCAGAAACATTTCGTGCAGATAACACAAACTGCAGTAGGCTGGCAACATCCTTGCAATGTACAACTTCTGTGATTGTATCACAATTGGAAAATTTCACTTTTGAAACAGTGAAGTAGTCATTGAGCAACTTTCCTTGTTCTGAAAATTTTTTAGCAAATTAAGGCTCAATAACTCTTTGAGGGCTGATGAAGTTTAGTGTTGAAGCAAGTTGTTTCATGCAATTGTTGGATAACCCTGTATTAAGCTGAACTTTCACCAAGCTTTCAGCAGGAAGTGGTTCCTTGGAAAGTTGAGTTGGTGCTGCTTTTCCTAAAACAAAATTAAATATTTTTTAAAAATTGAATGGTGGATTTATGAATATTGGTTTTCTAAGGGATAAACAAGAAAATAATAATTTCTAAATTAATCAAATGGACATACCAAGTTTGAGTGTTAATTTAGGACCTCCACTTGCTTGGCTAAGTCGCACAGTACCATTGGGTGATGAATCATGTGTTTTCAACACAGAAGAAGCCACAACCTCTGCACCTTTAGTGTCTTCTTTTGCTAGCCTTAGTAGGTTGACCCGTCTTGTTGTAGGGGTACAATGATGTGGCAATCCTGGTCCAACTATTGTCAGACAATGTGAACATCTCTTATGAACTGTGGGAGGGCTTCTCTCTGGGACAACATTGTTGGTCATTGGTAATGGTGTATTTCCATTGGTTTTTGCAATTTTGCAAATGATGCAGCTGCAATCAGGTGAATTTTGTGTGGGTTGTTTCACAAGGATGGAAGAAAAGTTATAGAGGTTAGGAAAAGGCTTTGTAGCCTTTCCTTCATCAATTTTCTGAAGATGGAAACGGCAGTTTGTGCACAGCCCATGTGGAAGTCTATCATCATTTAAGTCCAAAGGTTCTGGTGAATTTTTGTCAGTCTGCTTATCAGAAAGGGTGTCAGTGATCGGTCACTTTTTGACATGCAAAGAATGCAAACATAGTTTCGGCACTCAGTGTGAGATTTTGCTTTGTTTGGCATTTCAAAACTTTAATTTCTTTACTTAAATCTTTTTTCAAAATAACTAAAAACACAAAAAATTCAAGTTTAACCGTAACAGAAAACAATAACAATTTTGACAAATTTTAGCCTGTAGGGCTGTAGCAAATAACAAAAAAACACTCAATTTTTATCAAGTGCAATTTTAATGCTTATCTGTTTAAAAATAAACCTTAAGAAATGCAGTATTTGGTTGTTTAAATCATTTTTTTTCAAGCAATGATAATTTCATTTTTTTCTGTTTTAGGCAAATATTTAAATGAAAATTTCTCTCATGGACGCCAATCCTGGATTTTAAAAATACTTGGAATGATATCACATTGGTATGTACTATCACCCCTCAAAAGGATTTTTTCGGGTGTTTTCATCAATATTTAAACTAAAATTTTCATAATGATACACCTTAAAATTTTCTAACAGTGTCTGACGAGGCTATATCTAACTCAAATCTTCACCTGCCAGGTTTTAATCCTGTGTCTTTAGCACGTAAACCAAAAATCAAGGCGGTGGAGTACTTTTTTATGTACGTGAAGGAATGCGGTTTATAAATAGACCTGACATGAGTATTTCTGATGCCGATAAAGAGGTTTTAACAATTGAAATTTTAGCCAAAAAAACTAAAAATATACTTTTATTTTGTTATCAATAAATACTGATATTGAAAATAAAATTACAATTACAAATAAAAAAACAAGTTATCCTAAAAATTTGGATTAGTTCCACTGACCATGCAATTTATTAACTGTTCATTACATATTTAAGGCACTTGATGAAAAAGGGTTTCGGAAAAAAAGGTTTTTATAGATCTTAGCTTTTGATACAGTAGACAGTGTCATTCTTATAAAAAAAACTTGAAAATTATGTTTTTAAAAACAAATACTTGGACTGAGTTAGACTGAGCCAAATATTATTTAAGCAATAAGAAACAATACACATCATATGACGAAGGAAATATGATGTGTGTTATTGATCCATAACTTTTTAAATACTTTAAACTCATGGAAATTTGCATATGACACAAATTTATTTTGTTTATTTTTTTTGTTTTTAATAATTTTTATTTCGTCAATATGCACAAATTTTACAATGTTGTCAATGTTACAGTTATCAAATGTATATATATATTTTATCTGACTGGGGCAAGTAGAAAACAGCACGTTTTATCATCATGCCCTTTTGTAAAATAAAAAATATATGAATAAAAGTTTCTAATCTTATACAAATGTTTAAAATTTATAAAACAAACTAAAACTTATAAAGCTTTCACAATTTAAATACGTAATAAAATATTTTTTTTAAATTAAAAATTATTTAGAAAAATTAAGAACATTTAGAAGATCTAAATTCATTTATTTTTTCATAACAAACAAACAAATACAACAATAAAAGCATATGCTGTTTTGAGTCAAGGAAATCTCAGGAAATCTTCCTAAGTTAAACAAAAATTGTATATGAAGTATTTAAAGTCAAAAACAGATAAAAATAAGGAAATTTATAAAAATTATGTAAAGCTTTTTGAAAGTCAAAAAAAAAACTTAAAAAAAAAATACTGTTCAAACTTATTAGAGAAGTTTAAGAATAATGCTAAACGCAAATGGCAAATTTTAAATGAAATTACTGGCAATCAAAAAATTAAAACATGCAACTTACCAAAATTTATCAAAAACAATGAAGATTTTTATATAATCCTAAAGATATAGCAAATCAAATAAATAACTTTTTTGTAACTATTGGTCCAAATTTAGCAAAAAATATTCCCATTAGAACTAACTCAATAAATGATTTTAATCTTCCGATAATTTCTATACTTAATAACTTTCAACTTTCCATTAAAGAGTTTGAATGTGCTTACAAAATGCTAAAAATCATTAAAGCGATAGGCCCAGATCAAATAAATGGTAACATTATAATCAGTTCTTACGAAATCATAAAAACTCTTTCATAAAGATCATAAAGACTCTTTCAGGTCTTTAGTTGTTCAATAAAGCAAGGTATATTTCCTGATCAACTAAAGATAGCCAAAGTTACACCAATATTTAAAGGGGGGAATTATCAAATATAACTAATTATCGTCCAATTTCTGTACTTTTTGGTTTTTCAAAAGTTTTTTGAAAGGATCCTTTACAATAAAATTTATGATCATCTTTCTAAAAATAAAATACTAAATACAACCCAATATGGGTTAAAAAAAAATAATTCCACTGAACACGCACTGCGTGTTCAGTGGAATTCTTCCACTGACTAGAAATATTGAATATACTGACTAGAATTCTTTCATCTGACTAGAAATATTGCAGATTCGTTTGAAAAATCACAATTTACTCTTGCAATGTTCATAGATCTATCAAAAGCCTTCGATACGATAAATCATGAGATTCTTATTAAAAAACAAGAAAATTATGGAATCTGTGGTAATTTTCTAAAATTACTTAAGAGCTATTTAAGCGATCGTAAACAGTATGTGCAAATTGATGTACCCTCTACAACAAATTTACTAGATATAACATGTGGTGTCCCCAAGGGTCTATACTAGGACCACTTCTTTTTCTCATTTATATCAATGATCTCTATAATGCCTCAAATTTAAAAACAGTAATGTTTGCTGATGACACAAACTTTTTTGTGCCTAGCAATAATATCATAACACTATTTAATGACATGAACAAAGAGCTAATTAAAATTTCAAAATGGTTTAAGTCAAATAAGTTATCAATTAACATAGGAAAAACTAAATGGGCTCTATTTCATCCAAAATCCAAAAAATATTTTTTGCCAAACGATATACCTCAAATATGTATTAGATAATATTCAAATAAAACAATTGAAAGTTATACTTTTTCTTGGTGTTCTTATTGATAAAAACCTTACGTGGAAAAATCATATTGAAACCTTGCAAAACAAAGTTTCAAAAAATATTGGAGTATTATATAAAGCGAGAAGTTTTGTAAATAGACACGCATTAATTCTACTTTATTACTCACTTATTTAATGCCATCTAAATTATTCAAATATCGCATGGGGTAGTGCTTTAAAAAAGTCAATTAGATCCTCTTTATCGGCAACAGAAGCATCTAGCACGACTTATAAACTTTAAAGATCGTTTTACTCATGCAAAACCACTTTTATTTAAAATGAGTATTCTTAATATATACAAACTAAATGTTTTTAACATTGTTTGCTTTATATTTAAATGTTTAATATTTGCTTTATATTTATACCCGTTTGTTTTTTTAAGGAATCGAAATCTTTAGTATAAAGAATTGGCCATTCTATTTGAGTATTCAAATACTTTATATTCGAAAATATATTTGAAAACTGATGGTTTTTATTAATATCGGTTTTGAATAAAAACCGCGGTTTTCGGTTACCGGTTAAAACCAATTGGAAACGCCAATTCAGATAAATAGTTCAGTAAAGAATGCCCTAGACTTCAAAAGAGAGACAAATTTTGATTACATATTGTGCAGGGAAAGCTTGGAAAACTTTAAGCTGTTTTAAGTATGATAAGCAAAGAAGGAAATGCTAGACGATGACTGGGTGCTCAATCACTTATAATGGCTTGAATTACTCATCAAACCGTAGGGCTTTGATAATTACAATTTGCCCCCACCATACATAATTGATCCTATCAATAAACAACCCAAAAGAAATGATTTTCAACCGGTTGAAGTGGATGATACTATAAATAAAGATGTTGATGAAACTTGTCCAGATGACACCTTTATTGGTCCGTGGAGAACAAAAATTAAGTTAATATTTTTGATTTTATCGATAACATTTATATATAGCTTTATGTATTATTTTTGATTCTAAAATTGCAACATCTCTTTTAAAAATGTTTGCGTTATTAATAACGCAGTTTTTTTAAAAATAATTGAAGTAAACATATCTTAATAGAAATATGCTTAGGGGAGAGTGGGCCACCATGATACATTGGGCAGCATGAAACGTTGTAATTGTGGAGGCATTTTAAGAGTTGTAACAACCACTTTCATATAGTGAAACAGTTACTACTAAAGCCGTCTTTTGAAAAAAAAGTTATAACATTAGACACCATTAGTCCTGCGAGGGGTCGCAATTTGTGTTTTTTTGATGACAAAGTAATTTATTAGTTTTTAAAGCTCAAGCTGTTTAAACGCTTAAATTGACACTTAAAACGATATATTTCTGGTCTTCTGAAATTTTAAACGATATTTATCTGGTCTTCTGAAATGTGATTTGGACCATTTGATGCATTATTTGGGTTATTAATATCAATTTTTTTATATTTAAAACAATAATCTGCTTTTTCTCTATGTTTTATACTTTTTATTTACTTTTTTTAATGATACTCATAGTGTGTATTAAGGTACCCCATGGGTGGAGTAAATTGAAACAAATTTCTATCTTTACTTTAATTAGTCTCACATATTTCACCTCACATATTTTGGTAATTTATAGATTTTATTTTGTGGGTAAAAATTTATTCTACAAATTAAACCAGTAGCCTAACAAAAAGGCGTATTAAAGATATTGTTACGAAGCAAAAACCAAAAGTGTGTCCTGGTGCCCCACTCTCCCCTAAACATATTTTTGAGCATCTTAGAGTTTTTTGAAAAAGGATACGTGAGTCTGTTTCAAAAATTTCAAATGCTTACTAAAAAAACATGTAGTAAAGCTTTGTTATAGTTAACTTAATTGGTTTTCTTGTGTTTATATTTTTTTCTTATAGAAGCAATTATAATGAACAACAACATAAAAAATAGAGCTTTGTTATAATTTTATATTTATAATAATAATGAACAATAAATAAAATATTAGAGCTATGTAACAGAGAAAGTCACTTAAATTATTTTTAGACACTAATTTGAAGTAAATGTACGTTTTATTATTTCAATGAGGGAAATCGGAAAAAGTTTACAACAGTTGTGTGGAAATTTAAACATGCTACCTCCGATGATTGTTACAAGATTAAATGAATTGCAGTAAAATGTGTATTACTTATATTTTGATGTTGCAACGTATAATTAATGCCTCAACTGAATTAAGAGAATTCACATTTGCAAGTGACAGAGATGAAAACGGCAACTGTATCATGTGATACAGTTGCCGTTTTCATGGCAACGGAAAAGATGCATTAGGCATCGTTAAATGGTGTTGTAACGTTATTAGCAAGCGACACAGCAAAGTGTTGTGTAAAATCTAAAGTTTATAATTTCTTCGGAAGAAAAAAGGGTTTAGATGAATATGAAGAAAAGATTTCAACTCATGAATATAACATGCTGCCTCCGTTCTGAAATACTGTTCCGATTTCACGTTTTTTTTGTTTCGAAATACTATTCCTATTTGATTTTATTACTAACTTTGATAAGAAAAAAATCAAATATTTTTAATAAAATTAACTTTTTGAGAAAATAAAAGATTATTTGGAAACTTTTACTATGGGCCACTGTGAAGGGGGGCCGAGACAGCCATATCCCCACTCCCCAGACTTTTTTTTTTAATATTTTTTTTTTTAGTTAAGTAGGTTTTTTGTACAACATTATTTATTAATTTAGGTTTTTTTAGGTGCTTCGCCGCCCCCTTCCCTAAAACGTCACGCCCTGGCCTATGTGTATGTGCGTATACACACAACTGCGTAGCTATATACCACAATGAGCCCAAACTAAACTATCCTTATATATTATTTTTGTATATTTATTTATCTACACGTGCCAAAATACGAAAACACAATAAACCAAATTAAAAATACAGATTACTCATTGCTGTAAAAATTTAAGGGACTTTCTTAGAACACTTTGTTCTACAAAAAAAGAAATTAGCAAGTTTCCTTGGCTGATTAATCAACTCTTCCTCGTATTTTTTCCAATTTGAGGTAGTTTGTAGCAATATCCCCTCTTGACTTTTAGTATTGCTGATATACATCTTGAAGCGATAAGAAAACTTTATTAAGTGAACCACCTTCCATTTCGTCAAACGTTTTATGTACAAGGTTGATTATCTTGTCAACATTGGAGGGGCTGTTACTGAAATATTTACTTTGTAGTGCTCTAAAATATCCTAAACCTGGGATATTCATGCATGGACTGTTTGATGGCTGACAAATTAAACTCATCCTGAGGCGCGTTCACCATATCTGAATCATCAATGGCTATATGCGGTTTTGCATTGTCCTATAGTATAAAAGTAGTTTGACGAATCATTCATTTGTATGTTGGACAAATCTTTGTCTCGCAACGGCGGCCAGGAACATATTTTTTATGATAAAATTCTTTGATTTTACATATCGATAGGGTTAAGGTTCATCAACATCCAAGTAGTACCGTCCTGATTCTTCTGTCTAATAGAACCATTTTTCATCTACATGAATCGTGTTGAATATATTTACAAAATGAATTGTAGCATTTGCGAAAAATTGCAAGTGAGAAAGAATAAGTTCAATACGATGCTTCCTATTTTGATCTGTTAAAAAAGGTTTCACAGCTGACGTGAACACTCTCAGATCTTTCAGATCAGTCTTAAGTCGACGATAAAGGGTTGTTGTTGAAATATTTAGAGATCCTGCCAATGGTTGAATGGTTTTACGCTTGTTCGAAGGGATTTTACTGGTTCTTCCTTTTAGTTGATAATTTTTCTTTTTTTTTCTTCACATTTTCCTTTCTTTTTGGAGCACACATTAGATGGTATACTTTCTCGTCCACGAAGCCAAAGGTTACTGAATATTTTAGTGCAAAGGCTAAATATTTCAGCATTATTTTTAATTAAGCCTTTTTTTAGTTTTCCAATAATGCTTTGAAAAACAACTCATCGTAAATCACTCTACATTGCTCGTTCATAAGCTCACGTGTATCTCTTTTATTCATTTTGCGAAAACTTAGTTGCAAATTTAAATAAATTATCTTAGCTGTTTCTAAAATTAAAATATATTGTTACTGCAGTATAAAAATTCAATAAAAATGCCACAAAATAACCACCTGACTGTTTTAATTAAAAAGAACAAAATCATCTTTTGAGCATAAAGTATTTAAACTAAATGGTTTTAACCACTATTAAATAATTTATTACTGGTTAAGTCTTTTAAAAAACTGTTACTGTCTTCTTTTTTCCACTAAAAACGATAAACTGTTACTAAATTTTTAAGTTTATAATTCATTTTTAACAAATCGGAACAGTATTTTGGAACAAATTATTTCATAAAAAAAACATCGTTTTTAAAAATTAATGGTGATGGTATTATGTTGTTGGAATAAGTTATTTATAACATTAGAAAAACATCTATATTTTATATAAAAAATGTGTTTAATTAAAAACATAATTTATTTTCAATAATTCTTTACGTTGAATGCAAATTGGAACAGTATTTCGGAACAGAGGGAGTATATTATACTGGTTCAGTTGGATCTATGGAAGCTACTGCTTTAGAATATTGATTAGTTGCTAGTCGTAAGCTCCGATATACAAAACATATAGGATATAAAGGCTCTAAGTCATATACTGATATTGTGGCTAGAGATCCATACAGCGGAGTAGTTGTTGAAAAATTGGAATGTGGGACATATCCAAAAGAGATTAGGAGGGCGATTAAGGAAACTCAAAACAACAAATAAGGAGAAATTACCTGATGGAAAAACCTGAGGATGTGCAGGTCGTTTTACCAAGAAAGTTTTAAATAAAATTTGCAAAACTATTTTGTATTGCAGTTTGGCAATCAACAGGTTCTACTGTTTACCATTAGAAAAAAGCAATCGGAACAGTGCTTTTCCATTGCTTTGGGGCAAAAAAATGTCGAGAAACCAAATATATCCACGTACTCTTGGTATTTGGTGTAAATATTAGACTGACAAAATAAATAATGCAGCAACAAACAAACTTAAGAGAAGTACAAATATAAATTACTAAATTCCATTTAGTAATTTATAACAATGAATCACTAAATGGAATGATTTGGAAACGGTGTTCAAAAGATATCTACGTATATAAAACCACTGTTGAGTTAAGTGCAGCTTCATAATTTTTTATAAGCAAAAAATATTGACATAGTCAATATTTTTGGCTAATAAAAAAGTCACGCACACACAAACCATAACAAAAGAAAGATAAAAGCAAGATGCGAACTATAATTTATTAGAATATTAAAAAATTGTACAATAAATAAAACCAACATCTAATAAAATCTAAAATAAATAAATTCTATATTAAATAAAACAAAATTTACGTATATTCTAACATTTTAAAATTTTTTTTATGTCAATACGAATATTAAATAAAATATAAACAACACAAGCCAATAGCAATAAAAAAATTATAAAAAAAGAACTTATAAACTATTTCACTATTTTGTTGATTATTTCATTATCTTGTTGATTATTTTTAGGTGAAGTTTTAATTTGTGTTTTTGAATGTTTTAATTTTTGTAGTAACATTTTTAGCAGATGACGTTGAAATAAAAATATTTTAGTCAAAATTGAACGGATAACTAATGCAATAAGCAATAAATTAAAAATATCATAAAAATTCCAGTATACTTTTTTATCACAGAAATAACAGACCCTTCTTTTAAAAATGACTTTTTTTTTTTTGCTGTTAGAAACGAAAAATGAAACAAAAATCAACTATTTTAAGAAATGCAAAATTTTGAGCCCACTTGCATTTTTTTAAAAACTTTAGAACGTTCTTGTATGCAAGAAAAATAAGTTTTATTTGGGTTCTTTACTAGCACTTAAAAATATGTTGAAAGGTTTCAATATTTACTAAAACATAAATTAAAAACAAAACAAATATCTTTTTTATTTTACCATAGCAACCTAGAATTAATAGTAAGTTTCTTGCTCAACCCAACCTAAAAGTAAAAAGAAATAAAATGTATATTAAATAAAAAAGTGATAAAAATATGAAAATTGTGGCGTGAAAACTTTTCAGAAAATATTAATACCACACCTCCAGGGTACTTGCGTAAAAGGTATCTCCTAACTTCATCGTAAACAAAAATTAATAAGCTGAACGGAAGACCAGGTAACCACCAAGCAAAATTCATAGGACGAAGACGCAGACCGATATTTACACCAGGAGTGTACTGAAGAAACACTGCAAGAGCAGTTTCAAAGAACAGTCCGAAGTTCAAAAACCAGTTTCTGAATAAAATTTAGAGAAAAAAATGTTAATATTATTATAAACATTAAAAATGCAATATAAAAAACTTTGATAAAATATGTGTTAAATAGTAACATACGTCATTCCTTGTTGAAAAAGTGAAAGTCGTCGTGTTTTACTAATTATCAAATCAGCCCACTGCACCACCACAATGGTGGCAAAAAAAGCAGTCTGACAAGTCAGTTCTAACTCTCTGCGCTGAACAAATGACCACTCGCTGCCATAAGAGTCCACAAGGTTGTTAATAGACTGATTATCCCATTGACTTCTCAGTCCAAACAAATAAGACGGCAAAAATCCATTTTCACCCAAAATGACAAAATAAGTAAAGAATCCTGCAGTTGCCTTTTTAAAAATTCAACATTTAAAAATTGTATCAAAAATTATTTCAAAAAACCAGAAAAGTAAAATCCTTTAAAAATCAAAATAAAAAAATATAAACTAATCACCTGAATCATACCAATTTGCCCGTATGCTAAACTAATGAGCCGCTCATTAACAAGCTTATCTCGATTTGGATCACGCGGCTTTCGTTTCATAATATCAGTTTCTGCCTTTTCGTATGCCAAGGATATAGCTGGAACTAAATCCGTACCAAGATCAATACACAAGATTGTAATAGTACCCAGGGGAA
Organism: Hydra vulgaris; assembly: GCF_038396675.1. NCBI lineage: Eukaryota > Metazoa > Cnidaria > Hydrozoa > Anthoathecata > Hydridae > Hydra > Hydra vulgaris. The sequence continues at coordinate 29,954,205 of NC_088924.1, read as the reverse complement.
GGGGGATGCCGCATAAAATAAACATAAGAAACGGTGAGATTTCCGGTATGTTACTGGTAAGAGTATAAGCAATTGATTTCTTTAAGTTATCAAATATTAGTCTTCCTTCCTCCACTCCAGTAACAATTGAAGCAAAGTTATCATCTAACAGAATCATATCAGCAGCTTGCTTAGATACGTCAGACCCAGCAATACCCATCGCAACCCCTTTATACATTAAAAAGATTAAACATTTGGATTTAAAATTTAAAATTAAATAAAGTTATAAATTTATAGAAGGAATGAACTTATACCAATATCAGCCTTTTTTAATGCAGGTGAATCATTGACACCATCACCAGTGACAGCAACAATTGCACCAAGGCGTTGACATCCTTCAACAATAATCAACTTTTGTTGAGGTGATGTTCGGGCAAACACTATTTCAGTGTGGTGCCGTAAAACTTCATCCAGTTCATGTGACTCCATTTCTTTTAACTTAGCTATTGAAATAAATATAGTTTAACTTCAAAATTACAATTTTTAAACTTTATAATTAAGATAGACGTCTAAAAAGAGAAGATTAAAATGAACAAAAATGGATGCTAATTGAATGCAATCAACGGTGTAAAATCAACAAAAACGAACACATACCACCATTGATAACACAGGCTTTAGCTTGATCTTTATTTACATCTTTTACAGCTATGTTTAATCGCTGAGCTATATCTTCTACACATTCATTACCTTCTGAAATGATTCCAACACCTTTTGCAATTGCTTTTGCTGTAATTGGATGATCACCAGTTACCATGATGACTTTTATACCTGAATTAAAAATTATATTAACAAAATTAAATAAATGTTTCTATTTGTCTTCTGTGTGTAGTTATATATAATTTGCTAGCATTTAACATTGATCACTCAAATCAGCTTTGAAAATAGTAAGCTTCTTTCTGTAAAAAGCCTAATTTCTTATGAGTTTTAGAACTGATTGTCAGTAGTCTTGAACAAATAAATCATAAAGAATTAATGCACAATTAACTCCTTTATGGTTAATACAACAATCAACAAAAAAAGCAGACAATAGACCCCTTCATACATTCATGGTTTATGGTCTATCCCAAAATTTATTAGACATTTTACGCAGACCAATTGTTTCCTATGGTGACAAACCAGCCAACAATCTTTTTTTAATACAGAGTTTATTCATACAGTTGCTGAACAATTACCAGCATACTTTAAAGTTACTACTAATTTCCTGAAACTCCTCGAATCCCATATACTGACAACTAACAAATACATCTTTGCCACATCTGATGTTATATCTTTGTATACAGATATTCTTCATTGCAAAGGTATTGATGCAGCAACAACTTATTTAAAGAGAAAAAAATGTTTGGCATAAAGAGACTAAGAAAATGGAGAAATTATAAGTAACATGCTCTCAAATAACTGGAGAAATTATAAGTAACATGCTGACAAAATAACTGAAGAAATTATAAGTAATATGCTGTGAAAATTTGACTTGAATTCAGATAATATTATGCAACTCACACTACTCTTAGTATGCTGCTCATACTTAAACTTATTGGAACTGATTGGTTTCCCTTTTTTGTGGCTTTATATACTGTTGCTGATGAAAAATAAGTTTTTTAATATTCAAAAGGTTATCAATACAGCAGAACTATTTGCAATGAGTTTTTTCCACCACTTATTCTCTTGAATCTAATAATCGCACTTAAACCACATTAAATTATCAGTCTATACAGTAAATTGTCAAGCAGTTGTTAAGTAGTAACTTTTATTAATTATATAATATATATATATATATATATATATATTTGTATATATATATATATATATATATATATATATATATATATATATATATATTTGTATATTTGTATATATATATATATATATATATATATATATATATATATATATATATTATATATATATATATATAATTTTTGTTAAGTGATTTTCTACTACTAATATATATATATATATATATATATATATATATATATATATATATATATATATATATACATATATATATACATAGATATATATAAAATTAATGCATTATTAATTTTATTTTTAATATATCTAACAACTAATTTGACAAACTAAGTCATTGTTAGACATTTTAATCACTCTTTGTTGATTAAAACAATATATCACTTTAACTCTTCTACATCCTGTGTCAAACTTCTCATGCATATTACATCCTGTGTCAAACTTCTAATATCTCATCTATATTCTTGATCTTCTTGACAATCTTTCCTCTAAAGTAGTTAATAATACAACAATATACACCACTCTTCATTTATATTGCTAAAATTTTAATTTCATCATTTTGATTTCACAACTTTGAATGCTCAAAACAGGTTGCAGATCAGACAAAAATATTCTTACTAATTCCTCTATTACAGGGAAAGATCTGTCAGTAATCAATGTGCATACTTTCTGGTCTCCCATATTTCATTATTTACAAGTGTTTATCATTAAATTTTTTATCAGTTTTGTATCAGTTTAGTACAATTGTAACTGTACAATGATGCTTATCAATTGTAACTGAATTTGTCAATAGTAACTGGGTTTGTTCTTTCTATTGTCGTCATTATGAATGTTCATCGTTTGTTGATACAACGACATTATGAGGAAGGACTTACGGATGCTGAAATATTCAAATTAGTAAAGGTGCATGGAATTACTGAGAGATGTGTTTATCAAACTATCCAACGGTTGCGTGAGACTGATGGTGTTGAAGACAGTGAAAGGTCAGGTCGTCCACGAACAGTTCGAACCCCAGATCGTATTAAACGAATACGCGAGAAAATTCGGAGAAACCCTGAAAGGTCAGCGCGAAAATTGGCTCAGGAGGAAGGATTACCCAGAGAGTCAATGAGGGAATTATTAAAATTAGACCTCGGATTGAAACCTTATCGCAAGCATAAAGTTCATGGATTGACTGCAAATCAAAAGCTGGCCAGGTTGCAAAGATGCAAAACGTTGTTACGTCAGTATGGGCATTGTGCGGTACAGAACATTATCTTTTCTGATGAAAAAGTTATTCGTGATGGAACAAAGTTTTAATGCTAAAAACAATGGTGTGGTCAACATCATTAAAGGACATACCTCAGTCTTTAGGAACAGTTCAGCGGTATCAGAATCGAAGTTCAGTGATGGTATGGGCAGCAGTGTGTAGCAAAGAAAAATTGCCGTTGGTCTTTATTGAACGAGGCACCAAAATTAATGCAGTATCTTATCAAAAGAGTCTCCTGAAGGCAATTTTGCAACCAGAAGCCAATTTGTTATATCCCAATGGAGACTGGTGTTTTCAACAGGATTCAGCACCAGCTCATACAGCTAAAACAACGCAAGAATGGCTCCAACAGAATTACCCTAAGTTTATTGCTAAGGATGAGTAGCCTCCGTCCTCTCCCGACCTGAATCCACTTGATTTTGGCGTGTGGGGTATTTTGGAGTCCAAGGTCAATGTAAACAACATTCCAACTTGGCCTCAATGAAACGAATGATGATCCGCAAATGGGAAAAATTTCCTATGGAAACCATTCGTGCCGCCATACAATCATGGCGTCATCGATTATCATTGACAGTGGACCAAAAAGGAGACCAATTTGAATAATTCTTTGTATACTTACACTACATATGTTACTTGATCTGTTACTGTAATTTCAGTAGTTTATGTATATTACATTAAATATATTGATTGTGAAGTGTTGACAGAACTTTCTGGTCACCCTGTATTTATCTTATTATCTAAAGATAACCCATTATTCTAGCAAATAATGGGTTAATCTTTTACTACTACCCTTCAAATAAACTATATATCAGATCCAATGCAAATTTAGCATCTGCCTCTTGTTGTGCTCACTGTTTCCTTGATTCTGATTTTTTCCTCTATAAATTTCTTATTTGTCTTTGATGGAATTTTGCTGTCACATTTGGCCAGGATTTTCAAATGATGCTTTATCTATTTAAAAAAGTTTAAAAACAGATTGTATATGTTCAGTCAGTAGACTGTAATAAAGTTAAAAATATGCATAAAATTCCTGACAGAGTAACTTTGTAGCCAGAAAATAACCAAAAAGAATCTGCATATAAGAAAATTTTAGTTCAGAAATGTTACACAAGATAAACAAAGATAATAGTAATAAATGATGGAAATGTTCATGCATTTTTTTATCAGAAACAAAAAAAGAACTTATCAACAACAATAACCTATTAGTTAACACGTTCAAAGTCTTTTAAAGATTAATGATAAATTGCATCTCTTTATGTTTTCTGTAAATACAACCATGGTTCCTATATGGTTACCATGGTTGCTGCACAAATTAACTCTTATATCTTGATTCACCAGCCAAAACACAGTTTTTTGTTACTCGCCATTCAGCATAGTTACATCTTTTACTGTAAAATGTTTTTTTATGCTCCAAAATATTTTATAAATTTAATTTTTTCCCTCAAAAAGCAGTTTTAAATTCTCATTCTTGGAATTCGTCCTGTCAATGTTTTTCAAATAATATATAGCTTTTTAAAACTTTTTGTTCCTCAATTCTTAGTAACTACCAACATAGTATTGTTTACAAAAAAATCTATTCAAGATGTGGAACAACATGGCTTAATTACAATTAAAATATTGCTAATTATGCTGCAATTGCATGTGATGGTGCTGCTGTGATGATGCAGCAACATGATTTTGTCTAATCTTGAAAACTACTTTTGTAATAGATTTCTAAAAGTATAAGATTAAGCAGTAAAAAATACCAACCCTTGGAATCAGAAAAAATGAGGTCAGCAATAAATTGTTGACCCTAAACTGTTATAGCTTGACATCAGGTTGGCAAAAAAAAAAAAAACATAGAAATAAGGTCAACAAAAAATTGCCCACCTCAAACACTTTTAGGTAGGCAGTTAGATCAGCATTACTAAATTTTAACCCTTATTCTGAGGGCTGAAACACTAATTCTGTAAGAGTTCCTGTAAGAGAAATATTTACTACTTTACTTTATATATTACTATACATTTTAGACTAAAACTATATTTATACACTATATATATATATATATATATATAAATATCAATTTTATACATATATACTACTATATATACATACTATATTTCTCTAAATCAATAAGAGAACATCAAAATACAATAAGCTTTAAACATAGTGGTTGCATGCTTATGAGTAACAAGTTATTGGTTGCATGTTTATGAGTAACAAGTTAGTGGTTGCATGCTTATGAGTAACAAGTTAGTGATTACATCCTTATGACAAACAAGTTAGTGGTTGCATGCTTATGAGTAACAAGTTAGTGGTTGCATGTTTATGAGTAATAAGTTAGTGGTTGCATGCTTATGAGAAACAAGTTAGTGGTTGAATGCTTATGAGAAACAAGTTAGTGATTACATGCTTATGAGTAACAAGTTATTAGTTACATGCTTATGAGTAACAAGTTAGTGGTTGCATGCTTATGAGTAACAAGTAAGTGGTTGCATGCTTGTGAGTAACAAGTTAGTGGTTGCATGTTTATAAGTAACAAGTTAGTGGTTGCATGCTTTTGAGTAACAAGATTGCATAGGTTATTGCATAAAGCAACTGCATTAGTAATGAAGTTAGAATTGATTCTGTAGGCACACAATATTTTATTAAAAAAAAAAAAGATTTGCTAATTGGTGTTCCAGGATGACAGCCTGATTTTTTCTCACATTGTTCCATCATTTCTATCATATAAAAGCATATAAACTGCAGAGCAAAACAAAGCTGTCTACAATTTATTAGCACACTGAGAAAATATTTCATAAAATTTTAAATTAGGTTTAAATATTTTTCTTTTTAGAATCAGATTTTTGTCATTTCTGAGTATCACTAGTTTAATAAGCAATGCTAATCAAACAGTTTCCTCAATCAGATGTTTTTTATTAGTTTTGCATATATGATATGCAAGTAATTGATAATTTGGTTGTGTATCTTATAGGAACTTTGCGTTAAACAAGCTTATTCACAAGTTTAATGTGAATAAAGACCTGGAACAAGTATCAGGTATAGATAGATCAATTGATAAATTCTAAATACAAAAATATCTGAATACAACTGTAAAGATAAAGGTAATGAGTCAGGATTGCGCAAGAATATTATAAAGATGATATGAGGATATGACATAAAAATTGTTGTTATATTGTTTATTGTTGTTATTATTGTTTGGTTTATAATGCACTATTTTGAATGCAACGCTATGGCTTGAGAGAAGATTTTAAACTTTGCCGACACCACCACAAGGTAGTGCAACAAGTGATCAACTCAACAATGTTGAATTGATTAACCTTTTGCTATGTTAAACGCAAATTACTGATTAACGTTACAATGAATGGCAAAAAATAGTCATGAAGATTCCGCTATAATTGCCAATAAATGTCTATTTATAACATAATGAAAAAACTAAGATAAATAATAGAGAAATGATAATAAAAAAATATTAAGTTGATTGCAATAGAGAAGTATTTGCTGACTTCAAAAAGTCTGATATTGAAACTAATTTTATAGACTTATCTTATAATTTTGATATTACAATAAAATAGGAATAATGGCTTCATTTTTAGAAAAGACAATCTAATACTTTAAAAGTAAAATGTTAAAACATAACCTACATAATTAATAACCTAAATAATTTTTAAAATTACAACTTACCAGCACTTCGACATTTGCTAACAGCGTCAGGAACAGCTGCTCGAGGAGGATCAATCATACTTAATAAACCAACAAAACATAGTCCTTCTAATGGAAAATTTTGTTCCTCATCAGTCTTAAACAAATAACCTTTAGGATATTGATCAACAGGTAAGAAACAATGACAAAATCCTAAAACTCGTTCACCAAGGCCACCTAAAAATAAATAATGGTTATAAATTCTAAAATTGTCAATGTATTTAAAAATTCTGACAATTAATTCACTTTGTTTATTTTTGTCAAATATATTTGAAAACACAATTGAAATTTTTTTTTTATTTGTTAAAACTTATCTGTTAAAATTAATTTTAATTTGTTAAAACTTATCTGTTAAAATTAGTTTTAATTTGTTAAAACTTATTTGTTAAAACTTATAATCTAATATATCCGAGCCTAGTACCTGTCACATATATTAGGAGTACCAGGGAAAACAACTGGAATAAAGAGATGACAAGTTTAGCAGATTTTATCCGGTACAAATGGTACAAATGACATGACTAAGTATTGGCAATAAGAACTTGATAAACTATCCAAAAAAAACTATTGAAAGCATTTTCGCAGTATACTACTTAGTAGTATACTGTGAAACTTTTGGTTTGAACTTTTGGTTTGAACTTTTGGTTTGAACTTTTGGTTTGAACTTTTGGTTTGAACTTTTGGTTTGAACTTTTGGTTTGAACTTTTGGTTTGAACTTTTGGTTTGAACTTTTGGTTTGAACTTTTGGTTTGAACTTTTGGTTTGAACTTTTGGTTTGAACTTTTGGTTTGAACTTTTGGTTTGAACTTTTGGTTTGAACTTTTGGTTTGAACTTTTGGTTTGAACTTTTGGTTTGAACTTTTGGTTTGAACTTTTGGTTTGAACTTTTGGTTTGAACTTTTGGTTTGAACTTTTGGTTTGAACTTTTGGTTTGAACTTTTGGTTTGAACTTTTGGTTTGAACTTTTGGTTTGAACTTTTGGTTTGAACTTTTGGTTTGAACTTTTGGTTTGAACTTTTGGTTTGAACTTTTGGTTTGAACTTTTGGTTTGAACTTTTGGTTTGAACTTTTGGTTTGAACTTTTGGTTTGAACTTTTGGTTTGAACTTTTGGTTTGAACTTTTGGTTTGAACTTTTGGTTTGAACTTTTGGTTTGAACTTTTGGTTTGAACTTTTGGTTTGAACTTTTGGTTTGAACTTTTGGTTTGAACTTTTGGTTTGAACTTTTGGTTTGAACTTTTGGTTTGAACTTTTGGTTTGAACTTTTGGTTTGAACTTTTGGTTTGAACTTTTGGTTTGAACTTTTGGTTTGAACTTTTGGTTTGAACTTTTGGTTTGAACTTTTGGTTTGAACTTTTGGTTTGAACTTTTGGTTTGAACTTTTGGTTTGAACTTTTGGTTTGAACTTTTGGTTTGAACTTTTGGTTTGAACTTTTGGTTTGAACATGTAATAAAAAGAAATATGTTGAACAAACTGTAAATCTTTTAGTAACTTTAACCTCAATTAATATTTGTATTTGTACACTATAATGATATATTACTTGAGGGTATTGATTTAGACTTCAATAATAAATTTCAAGCTTCAAGTAATAAAAAAAAATGAAACTATGAATGCAAAGTTTAAAAGTTTTCAACAAAAGCTGCAAAACAAACTATAAGCTGCTACACCAAACAAACTATTAGCCACTACACCAAACAAACTAAATATAATTGCTACACAGTGAACTTTAAATTATTACACTGTTGTTTGCAAAGAAACATTACATTATTTTTTAATATAAACTCAATTTTTTAAATTTTCTTGTATAGGCTGGTTTAGGGCTTAATTATACATTTTTTATAAATTTCTTAAAAAAAAAAAAACTTGAAAAACTTAAAAAAAAAAAAACTTACCTAGTTCATCATAAGCCTTATTGTAAATCTCTATAACATCATCTTTAAGAGGTTGTTCTTCACCATTTATAAGAATTGTAGAACACCTTTCTAACACCTTTTCAGGTGCACCTTTCATAACAAGTAGGTAACCACTACTATTTTCTTGCTCATGAACTGACACTTGATATTTATTGGTTGAATTAAATGGAATCTCTGCAACCTTTTTGTTTTTTGCTCTAATATCCATAACATTACCAACTGAAAGCTCAACAAATTTTAAAATGGCAGTTTCTGAGGCATCTCCATTACACTCTTTTCTATATAAAAAATAAGAGCATTAAAAATTATTAAAAAAAAAAAAAACTATTAAAAAAAGATATTAAAACCTATGAGAATACTTAATGTACTGCTAAAATAATTAAAAAATTATTATAAGTATTAAAAAAAAAAAAGACATTGATAATTACACACAATCACTCTTGTCATTATTATGACAAGATTGATTATGACAAGAGAAAAAAAAGATATCACATTGATAATCGCACATAATCACTCTTGTCATTATTATCTTTGTAAACTAAAATATTTTCTATTAAAGAATAAGTAACAGCATAATGACCATAAACTTAAATTAAAAATTTGAGATAGTAAAAGTGGTAAAAAATTGAAACTTTGTATGAAAAAGCTTAAAAATAATTTGAATTTCTTTAAAGATGTTGTTTATGTTTAATAAAGTTTATGTTTAATATTTCTTTGATGTGTTGAAATTTATGCAACATGTTTAGAGACTTTCCAAAAAAGTTTGTATACGGGCAAAATAAAGTACATACATATATTACATAAAAAACAGAAATAATCTTGCCTAGAGTGGATACCTAGAGAGATACTTTTGCCTAGAGACTCTTTCTCAAATGCAATGTAATTGAATTTTTTTTTTTTTATGCTGACACGAAAAATAGATAAGATGAATGTATAAATCTTTAAAATCAAAACACTGAAAAAAATTAAAAACACTAAAACACTAAAAATTACTATTTTTACTTTATTGTATAATAGGGGTTCTGAGCCACAATATATTATTTTATGTGATTTGTGCCAGTGATTTACGTTTGCCATTTCAGTGTTTTATATTTGAAACTAACACTTCTACAAGTTATTGAATTTTATTGATGCTGCTCAAAAATGGCATTAAGGGGTTGTCCACAAATTATGTCATGCAAGTTTTGACTATTTAGATGCCTCCCCCACCCTTGTCACAACATTGTAATGCTTAAGTAACAAATTCCGTATGAGTCGTCACAAAAACATTACCCTTCCCCCTCTTCTAAAGTGTGACATAATTTATAGACAACCCCTAAGATCCCGATATATTGAGGGGGATATTGGCAATGCAGTTCTAGATGTTAAGAGGTAAATTTGGCATTTTTAATGTACTATTAGTTAATTAATTTTATAATCAGTTTCTACTGTACGCAAGTAGATCCTATTGAGAAGCTCAATGCTAGGTCTCAAACCTTATCTGGTAAATATTGCGCTAATTTTAAAGAATCACTGGGAGCAGACGCAATAAAAAAAAATTTAATTTAGAATCATTCAACTTTCCCACAAGGAAAAAACGGTTTAATTGCTTACAAAGAAGAAATGCAGACAATCTATGAACAAAGAAAAAAATGCAGACAATAAACGAGCCCTGTAGAAGAAAGAAGCCATTTTGAGGAATGAAACAATATAGAAGGTAATATTTATATTTCCTTTCTAATTCTATTAAAATAGCAAGCCTATATTAAGTTGCGCATATTTTATAAAAGTTTGCCTTGACACTCCATTTTAATATTGTTTTCTTGCATTTTCAAATATTTTTTTTTCGTGATCAAAGAAACTTTCTTACCTCCTCCTGTCTTAACTCCATCAACGTTTTAAACGAGCAGCTATAAGCAAAGCCATATTGCATCATAAATAGTTTCTCTTGCTAAACTAAACTCACTGTTTCTAAAGTTAGGACAGTTGCTCAAGAATTCCATGCAACACCTGTCTTGACAACACCTTAAATAGTTTCCATGTAAGGAAATATCTGACAAAAAAATTTGCAAACGAGTATGATTAACAAATGCAGAAAAGAAAAAAAATACAACTACTGCTGGTGTTAAAAGAAAGTTAAGCTGTGGTGCTAAGAAAACCACAAAAACAAAGCAGAAAAATAATGTAACCTAACTTTAAATTGTAAGTTTTTATCTTATGGTGTATAATATAAAAAACACATTTTTAAATGTTTTCTCTAAAGTATGTTTTTTAAAGTTTAAGTTGCAAACAATAAAAAACTTTTTCGTTTTGCTACGTATCATTGCTACGTTTTGCTACGTATCATTTAAGTACCTTTAAAAAAATACTTATAAAATTTTTATAAGTGTCGAATACTGGAGAACAAAAACATCAATCATAAAATGTTGTCCTGTGTTCGACAATTTGACATTTTAGAGGCTATAAATCCTTTATTTTTGAACGTCATTCACTCAAAGTGTATTGTAAAGAGAAACTATCCCTTTATATGATAAGACTTTAAGATCTATTATTTATGATGTAACAAGTGAAAAATTATCATTTATATAAGACTAAGTAAAAAAAAAAAACGTTGACCACTGGGTGGTTAACCCTAATTAAAAAACTTTCTAGTCATAGTTTTTGCAGTTTTTTAAAAAGTGATTAAATTTAATGTACCTTGGCAACACACACCAGACCTTGTTTTAAAGCGTTAAGCTGCCAGAAATTTATGTCTGCGTTACATACGCGCCTAGAGCAATTTCCATAAAGCAACTTTTCATCATTTTTTAACTTTTAAATTATTATATAACCGGTAAGGTAAAAGAAGTAATTCACTTATTCAGTAATTAAAAAACCACATTAACTTTTGAATGATGATTATGTAAAAAAGTTTGAATGCTTATGTTAAAAAAATGCTTATGTTAGATGTAAGCGCTAAAATAAAATTAAAAACTACGAAAATCTCTACTAACCTAATTATTCTATCAAACAGAAAACAATTTTTTTTTTAATGGCAAGTTATTAATCAGAATGTAAAAAAAAAAAAAAAAAACCATAAAAGAAATATATATAATAAAAACATTTATCATCTTGAGAATCATAAGAATATTTATGCAACTTTTGATTGCATTAAAAAAATTGACTATAGTAATAAATAATTTGTAATTTTTTTTTATTGCAATGATCAACTATTTCGCTTGAAAAACCCTAATACTTTAAGCTTGAAGCAAAGATCATTATAATGTAATTTAATTCTGATAAAAAATATATGATTTAATTCAAAACTAGTTTAATAAAAATATATAATTTTATTCTGATAAAAAAATATATAATTTAATTTCCATTTAAAAAAAAAAAAATTAATTCTGATTTAAAAAAATATTTAAATTTATTAAAATTAAAGTTAATACTTGGGTTTAACTTAACTGTCAAGTTAATTGAAAAATGTTACTAAATATCTTGTTTAATATTAAAATTTTATTTATTCTTAAAAAAAAACAACTCATTTTTATCACAATCCTCTTTTCGGTTTTCTTTCCTAAACATTTTTTTCTACTCAAAATTAAATATTAAATGAACGTGTTCCAAGGCTGTATCAAGAATTTGCACAAAACATAAGTTAAACTTATTTTTATAATACAAGTAGAGCGCAGCAATTTTTTTTTAATAAATGATATATATAACGATATAATTTTAACAAATGGTGTTTGGAATAATAATCTTTGCTTTCACAACAAAATCGCTAATACAATAATAAACTTTTAATAAATAAAGTAGATAAATCAAGGTAATTTTTGTAATTGTTATTCACTAATTTTTTAAAAATCTTTTCTAGTTGCAAATTTCATAATGATTATTTAAGAAATAATCATTTTAAAAAATTTAACATATTTTAATTCATTTATACAAACGTCGAGAAAAAAAATGTGTTTATATAAAAAAAAAATTTTAATGTAATTTAAATTTATTCAATATAATAAAAAATTGAAAGAAAATAAACATTTCGTAATAGTAATAATAAAAAATGAGTTAAATAATATTTAACTTGTTTTGCGGTAATTATTATTATTGCAGTAATTTAAGTTGATGTCTTTAAAAAATAAAAAGATAAATAAAAATAAAAAGAGAACTTTATGACGTCAAATTAGGCTAATGCGTTGAGCATTTTTTTAATTTAAAACAAGGCCTGACATACATATATAAAGTTTTGTCAACTAAGTTTAGACAAAAAATATTGCATTGTTTGTTTAATATTATAATGTCTGGATAAAAACTAAAGTAATTGCTTTGAAGACCAAAAAGAGAAGAAAAAGAGAATACAAATTTACATTTAACAAACTGTCATTAGTTTCATGTTATATTAGTATATGTCAAATAACCTTACTTCAAATACTTAACCTTACTTACAAATAACCTTACTATGTCAAACTCTGTCTTGTGTTACAAGACATGATTATATACATAGGGTGGAGTAATTTGAAAAATTTTTGAATTTAGGTTTGCCTGAGTTTTAAATTGTTGTCTTTTAGTAAAAAAATAACCTTACTCATTTGTTAAAATGATTTTTTAAGGCTCTTCTAGGAATCAAGATTTTTGTGGAATCCTAATATAAGAAAAAAAAATTTTTCTAAACTATTTCAACTTGATACTTAAAAGACGCAATAAAATGCTAGTTTTGAAAATATTCATTTTATTTTATGAAAATTTTTTATTAAAAAAAAATGTAACTAAAACTATTTTGTCAGAGAAGGAAAATTCTAATTCCATCTAAATCCAAAAATATTTTTTTGGTTTCCAGTTATAACTAGTAGAAAACCATTCACAACTCAGGAATGTTTATTTTTAAACTTTCTTTTTTTGCTATGAAAATCCCTCCACCCTAATTTTAGGTATATTAAAACAAACATAATTTTCAAAATTAAAACCTGAGAACTGGAATATCATTTTGATTAGGCTTAAATTCAGCTCGGTTACATAACGCACCAACCATTGCAAGAGCTTTCCATGTTGAAGATCCTTTATCATGTGCTATTCCGGACTGATCTTCAGTAGTATCAGCTTCAATAATCATTTTATCAAACCACATGTGAGCAACAGTCATACGATTTTGAGTCAATGTACCAGTTTTATCAGAACAAATAACAGAAGTGCTACCTAGAGTTTCAACTGCTTCTAAATGTTTTACAAGACAATTTTTTTTTGCCATTTTTTTTGCAGTCAGAGTCAAGCATACCTAAAAATTAAAATCTCAACACTTAGTAAATTATTATTAAAATTTTAACTTTATTCATGCGCTCTGATTAAACAAGGTAATCAACTTAGTAAATTATTATTAAAATTAAAAATTTCAAATTAGATTCATGTGAGAGGCAAATTAAATGATGGCAAATTGCAATATCTGGAAATGTTTCAGGTCTTTAAATTTTTAGTTTTTTAAAAACCATCAACACTGCTTTTATCACAAATTTCATTAGTTGTAATTCAATAAAAAAAAAATCGCACTTTAATCTTGAAATTATGATAAATAATCTCATTATAAAATCATATTATTATTATTATTATTATTATTATTATGATTTAAACTTATTATTAATTATGATTTAAACTTCAATACCTTAATTCATTTAAAAATCATCAGATAAAACAAGAAAAACAAAGCATACAGCACAATGCAATATTAAAAAGAAAACAACTGCAAATCACAACAGCCTATTGGAATTTAGCGATGATCAAATTTTAGTAATGATCAAATTTTTTTAATTTAAAAAAATCATAACTACTAATTTAAATCTCATTTAATATTTATTTAAATCTCATTTTCTTATCAAATAAAACTGTCAGTTAAATGCTTGCAACTCTCTAGCACAGAAATTTATATAAAATTAAAAATTGTAAACAAACTAATTGTAAACAAACTTAAAGAAGCTATAGTTAGCTTCTTTAAGTTATTTTGTTTATACTATACTTTAAAACAAAACTTAAAAACATATATATTAACATTTATCATTATTTTTATTATCAATTAATTCATGTCTAATTTAAAACATTTTATTTTTTGAATAAATAAACCTTCAAAGTTTTCCCAAAACTAAAATCGAATTTTAATGTTTCGTACAACGCACAAATAGTTTTAATATAATTTAATTGGTCAATTTTAAGATCACGGTGCATATTTTTCAGACTTTTAGTAACTATTATTTTAAACTTTGTTTTTTTTTATTTATAATACTTGAATTAACCGGTGTTTAAACAAACAATAAACTAAATTATGTAAGTTTTGATTTTTGCAATCATAAAATTATCGTATTGTTTTTTCATAAATTTTTCCAATACGACGAATTAACTTTTTCATTAAAACAGCGTTCATGACTTTAAATGAGCATAATAAAACTGAAAATTTAATGAGCTATAAAATCTTATCATAAAATATTCTTGAAATATCATTGAATATAAAAAAATTATCATAAAATATTCTTGAAATATCATTGAATATAAAATATTATCATAAAATAATAAAACTGATTATTTAATGAGCTATCTCTTAAGCCTTTCAATCGTTTGTAAATTTACTTATTATACCACTCAAAAGTTGTCATAGTAACTCATCAAAAAATGTCATTAAAAACTCATTAAAAATTATTTGTCATTTTAACTCGTGTTCCTATTATTAAATATTTTTTTTAAAGTCTTTTTAACTATTTTTCTTTTTAATTTTTATATTATATTAATTTTTTTTTTACATATCTTTTTATATATTTTATATACTTATATATATTTTTTAACTTTTATAAAAACAAAATAAAATAACTTAAAGGAAAAACTAATAAAAGTTTCTGTGAAAATATTAACAATAACTATTAATAATTATTATAATTATAATCAATAAAACCATAGTTGCTATAAAGATTTAGACATTAAACTCATCAACTGTTCAAACCGTTGTTTAAAAAAATAAAAACTTACAGTAACAGTTGCAAGTAAACCTTCAGGCACATTGGCAACAATAATACCAATAAGGAAAATAATTGCCTCTAACCAATGATAACCCATTGCAAGTGAAATAATCAGAAAACTTACACCAAGAAAAACTGCAACTCCTGTTACAATGTGAATAAAATGTTCTATTTCTAATGCAATAGGAGTTTTACCACTTCCTAATCCTGATGCAAGATTAGCGATTCGACCCATAACAGTATTATCACCTATCCTAACAACTATTCCAGTAGCAGTACCTTCAACAGCATTAGTTGAAAAAAAAGCAAGGTTCTTTGTTTCAATAGGATTCTCAGATGTACAATCAACACCACGACCTTGAGGCTCTGATTCTCCAGTCAGTGAGGAATTGTCAACCTTGAGAATAAAAATGAAAAAAATATAAATTTTTTGAAAAAAAGAATTTTCAGAAATATCTTTGTGTTAAAAAAATTTCCTTTTACCAGACTGCAATTAATATTTATGTTAAAAACGCAAGCACCGTTAAATTGTAGCTGTTGAAGAAATTAACTTTGGTAAACAAAATTTAAAATTTATACATAAAAATAGAAATAATTATCTATAACTATAATATAATAATTATTTAAATTGAAAAAAAAAAAAAAAAGGATTCATATCTACATAAACATCATTATGGATTAATATAATATAGTATAAATATAGTATAAATGGTTACTTGGTTACTAATGGTTACTTTTTTAAACGCAACTACTTACCTTTAGTCCTTTACATTCAACAATTCGAATATCAGCTGGAATTCGATCTCCAAACTTTACAAAAACAACATCACCAACAACACATTGTTCTGCATTTATAGTAATTTTTTGACCCTCACGCAACACATTGGCTTCTTGTGGTATCATTCTTTTGAAGCTCTCCATTATTTTTGAACTCTTGGATTCCTAAGTAAATTTTAACCATATAAAAACTCATTTATCTATATTTACTAATATTACTGTTATTAGTATTAAAAATCCTTAGCATATTTAACAATACCATACGCACAATTAAATACGCTGTGTACATCTAAATGCGTTGCCATGTGCACATCTATGTTGTGATAATTAAAGTAGTAATAAGTAGTAATTAAAATGGTAACAAGTGGTAATAAAAGTCATAATAAGTGGTAATGAAAGTCATCATCAAAACAAATAGTCATTAAAGTCCATCTATATCAACCTTATAAAATATGTACTACTTATTATTAAAAAGTTTTTGTTGTGCTAAAGAGATTTTTAAGTACAAAAAAACAGACATTTAAAGGAACATGAAAAAAGTTTGGTGTGTATGACCAGTGAAAGTCTATATTTTCATTTAAAGGAACATGAAAAAAGTTTGTTGCATGACCAGTGAAAGTCATACTAACAACAAATAGCCATTAAACTAAAAATTGACACTATATTTTTAATGTAATTTTTTTTTCTGCAAACAAAACACATGTTGTTAACTATTTTAAAAAATGTCACAATATGTTTAGCGTCTACTATTTTGATCTTTTCTTGTTTTAAATAGTAAGGTTGAATGATTGTAATGTTTTTTTGTTTTTTTTAGGAGCCCCAAGAAGTCCTTACGGTCTTATCACAAAGCACCACAGAAGAGCATTTAATAGGAAGTCCATGCCTCCTTTCCAACTGATGTCGAAAAACTTGCTTAGAGGTGGGGTTTGAACCACAGATCTTACATTTCTGAGGCAAGTGCGCTACCACTGCGCCACTGCTGTTAACTTGCTTTTCATATACGAGTTAAAACTTTACAAATTAAAAACTGTTTCAAAAACTGAATTTGTAAAAAAAAAAAAATGAAGTAGTAAAGTTTATCAATAAATTTCAGTAAGAATTTTTAAAAAGATATTAAATTTATAGTTTAGAGACAACTTATTAAAAAAAATCTTTAATATATAATGGTCTATTTTTTTATTTCAAATTAAAAAGTTGATTACTTTTTCATCTAAAATAAAAAATTATTCAAGTGAGAAAAACACAGTCAGCAGCAAATTAGAACAACTTACTATGTAGTAGTTTTAATGAACCTCTTTTAAAAGTTTACTAAAAACTTATTAAAAGTTAACTAAAAATTATTAAAAGTGAAAATTTATTAAAACTGAAATTATTTATTAAACCTGAAAATCTTTTATTATTATATGAAATTATTTATTAAAACTGAATTTATTAAAAATTTTAATAAATTCAGTTTTTATAAATAATTTCATATAAATTCAATTTCAAGACATTAAAAGTTTTTTTTAAAAAAATTTTAATGTCTTGAACTGGAATGACTGAATAACCGCAAATTTAATAAGTGTGAACTAGCATAAAAGTGAATGGTGTAAGTGCGCTAAAAAAATTTGCAAACATTGGTATATGCGCGAACTATCATAAGTAGCCCTAATACTTAAATTACAGTCCCTGGCCACAATATTATGATCACCTCAGTTTTTCCATATATTTTGTTTTAAAGTTATTTTAAAGAAATTTTAAGGTGAGTATATTATTATTACTAATTTAATATACAATACTGACATCTATTGAATAAAATAGAAAAGAAAAATTCTTTATAATTATGACCAATGTGAAGTTAGGTGTGTTTTAAGCCAGCAATATGAGTTTTTGTCAATTTAAAAAAAAAACGTGGTTGGTCTGTCACATACATTTTTTTTATATTTTAACAGTTTTTTTTGAGTGAAAAGCAATTTATCATTTTTAATACATTTTATAAAGTTTAATACATTTTATAAAATTTATAAATTGCAACCTTTTATCAATAAAATTAAATACAAAATGGAAAACGACATCACTCTTTCTCCAAACAGGGAAAGGACAAAGTGGGTCAAAATGTAAAACCACTCCCAGGACAGACAGAATTATAAGGGATATTTATTTGGAAAATAGAAAAAATCACCCCTCTTGCTGTCAAAACTTGTTCAAGAATCTGGAATACAAGTTTCGGAGCGCATAGTGAAGTTCGTTTAAAATCATACAAACCGGCTAAAAAACCAAAGCTAACTCCAGCAATGATAAAAAAGAGATTGCAATGGGCAAAAAATCATAAGTATATGGCTATTGGAGATTGAGAATGTGTAAGTTTATCAATTTTGAATGAAATATTGTTAAAAAAGTGTTTAAATGTTGACATAAACTTGATTACAACCACGCTATGATTTTTTCAGGTATGTTTTTCAGACGAATCAACTTTTGAGATCTTGTTGGAAAAAGCCACTATTGTCCGAAGAAGACCAACAAAAAATATCATCCAGATTGCATTGTACAAACTATTAAACATCCAACTAAAGTTATGGTATGGTCAGTTATCAGTGGTAAAGGCACAGGAAGACTATATATTGTCAATGGGATGATGAACCAAATACAGTACCAAGAGGTTATGGAGAGCCAACTTATCCCCCAAATATATGAGTGGTTTCCAAATAACAATACATTTAGGTTTATGCATGATAGTGCTCTATGCCATAAAGCTAAAAGGATCACAAACTTTTTTAAAACAAAAAATATCCCCATTTTAGATTGGTTAGGGAACTTTCCTGACCTGAATCTGATTGAGAATTTGTGGATCATTCTCAAGAAGAAAATCTCTTCCTCTACTCTATCATTGGCACCACAACGAAAAAATTAAGACAGCAACAATAAACTGTATTAAAAGTATGCCAGATCAAATAGCTAAAGTCATTTCGTTGAAAAGAGGAACAACAAAATATTAATATTTTTTAATGACTTGCAATCAAAAGGAGTAATTGTTTGTTAAAATATGTGTATATTCATTTTGAAATATTATTTTATTATTAAGGAAACATATTTTATCAATAAAATATAACTAAGATTGCAATTGTACTTTTTTATACTTTTTACAAACCCTTGAAGTTAAAAATACACAAAAATTTTAGGTGATCATAATATTGTGGCCAGGGACTGTAATTTAAACAATCAAGTCGCCAACAAATTGTAAGCAGAGCAGAACTGAATCAATTTTTAATAAAATATAATTAAACCTGATAGTATGAAAAGCAACCAGTAATAATTACGACAACTGCTAGTACAATACCCAAATACAATTCATCCATGTTAGGATTTTCTTCTTTAACTGCACGAATACCATACGCAAAAAAACACAAAATAGAACCTGCCCACAAAAGTATTGAAAAACCACCAAACATTTGCTTGCAAAACTTCACCCACTCTGGAGTTTGCTTAGGCGGGGTCAAAGCATTAGGTCCATCACGTTGTAAATTGCGAACAGCAACATCAGTTGACAACCCATTTTCTAAGCTTGTTTCGTACTTTATTAGCAAATCATCAAGGCTCATGCTGTGTTCATTCTACGATTACATTAAAAATATTATAGAAAAAAAAAACAATATGTATGGCTATGGTTTTTAAAAAACTATATCAAATTTCTTTAATACTTGGTTTAATATATGGTTTTTAAAAAAACTATATCTAACTATATCAGAACAAATTTTGTACTTGCATTTTATAAATACAATTTTAAATCTACTATTCTGAAAGTCTAGTTAAAATGCTTGAAAAAGAAGTAAAAAAAGTAAAAAAAAAGAAAACTAAAAGTATGCAAAAAAACTTAAAAAACAAAAGTAAAAATAACATTTATAAATAACATAAATATTTATTTTAAATTTAAAAAGTAATATAAGATGCATTTCTTGCGAGAAAAATTTTTTATAATCAAATTTAAGTCTCAGCTCATGTGAGAGACTATTTAAGTCTAACCTGACCAAAATTATAACCATTTTTTTAGTTTCTAGCTTAACTGGTGGTAATCAAAGTAAAACACTATCAATTGGTAGTAGTCTTAAAATAATTTATTGTTTGGAAATATTTATGGGAAAATTATAAATGGAGCAATCCAAGAACATTTCTTTGAGAAGTTCAACAAGAAGTAGTATCAAAACTTGATCTGGTGTTTTTTATTTCAACATTAGGAGAAAAGTTTCAACAAAATTTTCTCCTGTCTGCTAACCAGTCAAGCAATTTTACATTTATCAATAAGAAAGCAGTTTATTCAGCATAAGGCCATTAGCAATTGAGTCAAAAGCTTTTGACTGATACAGGAATATAACACTAAACTTTTACCCATTGTTAATCTCTCATTGGATATTGACACCTATTTGGTGAAAAATGCTAACAAAATTTATTGAAAGTTGAAGTTCAGTTACCAGATTTGAAAAAAGGGATTATCTTTGCAGATTTTCATATATTAAAAAAAGTATTGGTTTTAATGGATAAACTCATGTTAAAATAAAATAAAACTTTATATATATTTTGGAGTCCTCCAGAAAATAGAACTAATCTAATCCATTATCCTTATTGAATTTAACAAGCCTTTATAATAAATATTTTTGGTATATAGTTCAATGTGAAAATCGAAGAAATTTGTATTCTGTAAAATACAAATTTCAGTACAAATTAGTTATTTATGACATGAAATAAATAACCTGATGAAAAGTAAATAGATTTTTGTGAGTAAGTTCAGATAAACCAAAAGAAGATGAAGCCATTAACCATTGATGTAACTATTTTATGAGAAAATTCAATTGAGACTAAAAATCGGGTCAGATAGAAATATAGAATATATGCATATGGAAAAACATTAGGTAAAGCTTTCTAAAAGTATCTGATGAAATATTATCCAATGATAGTTCATCAGATACTTAAAAATACATCCAGCTACTGTCTTGTAGGAGACCTCCTAGGCAAAGACTTTAGGGGTAGGCAGAATAATTCTGCTAACCAGCCTCAAACCCCTTCTTCATCTATTAGGTTAGCATAGATGTAAATCTGTGTTACATTGTTTCCTGCATAGGATGATGAATGCTGGATCTTCTTGACTCTACTTATAGGTTTTTGCTTGTGCCTCTTTGATAGTGGCTATGGAACTCTTCCTGTTATCTCCTAATGAAAGTACAGCTCTAAAACCCAGTTTAATGGTTCTGAGGCTGACTGGTAGTAAGGTTTCCCAAACTTTGTGGTAGCTCTCAAAGAGGCTGATTCCATCAACAGCTGCAAAATATCAGAGTCTTAATAGTGCCATGTAGCGTTTAAACATAAAAAAACCATCCTCACCAACTGACTGTTTTAATATATCTTTTACAAATACTCATGGTCTGCGAAGCAACCTTCCATCAGTTGAACCTTACCTCTTGAAAAATTCACTAGACTTGCTTGCTCTTAGTGAGACTAATTTAAATTCTACTATTCCTTCATCTAATCTCAGTGTTGATGGGTACTATCCTTTAATATGCAAAGACTCCAATAGTCACATGCTTAGCTAGGGGGTATACATTTGCACCAATTCACCTAGTTGTCATGAAATCAGGTTCGAATCCTTTGACAATTCTTTTATGTGCTTCCGCTTAGCCCCTCTTCACTCTATCACATTTCTCTTTGTTCTTTACACATTTCTCTTTGTTCTTTACACATTTCTCTTTGTTCTTTACACATTTCTCTTCGTTCTCCTTTTTCCCAAGACTGCACTTTATTAGATGCAATTTCTGATCAAATTAACCATGCCCTCTCTCTTTACCCTTCTGCCAATGTTGTTGTTATTGGTGACTTTAATGCTCATCATGCTGAATGGCTTGGCTCTAACCCCACTGACCCTGCTGGCATTAAAGCCTATAACCTAAGCATTTCTCAATCTTTAAGCCAGATAGTTAACTTTGTGACTCGTTTCCCTGACAACCCTAACCATTTAGCTTTACTCCTTGATTTACGGCTTGTCTCTGATCCTAGCTTGTGCTGAGTTTCTCCTTTTTCTCCTTTAGGTGGTTCTGACCGTGCTATGATCACTTTAAATCTTTATTCTCGTAGTTCCTTTTCGAACACACCCTATCATTGCACTACATACTACCCTAAAGCTTTACGTAAAGCTACACTGGAAGCTTTTATTACTTCTTGCCGGTTCCAAGTCAAGCCTCATTCTACTCTATGGTTTTTACCTTCTTGTGCAGCTGCTATATCTAATCATAATAATTTTTTTCAAAAGAACAACTCTCTTGAGAACAAACGATGTAGAAATCAATGTAAAAAGGTGCTGTCAGATGCTAAGCTCCATTGTTCTCAGTTCAATAAATCTTGTCTCTCATTTAGGTTCTAGAGACTTTTGAAAAATCTTCAACAGCGTCATTAACAAGGCTAGGTCTAACATTCCATCTCTCATTCATAAGACTGATCTTATTACCTCTTCAAATGATAATACAGAACTATTTGCAAAGAACTTTTCTTCAAATTTGACTCTTGAATCTTATGGCCATTCTCTTCCTTCCTTTCCAACTAAACATGTTAATCCATTGTTAGACATTCTAATCACTCCAGCTTCCATTGCTAAAGTCATATATTTATTAAACTCTTCTACGGCTTGTGTTCCAGACAACATTCTTGTCATAGTCTTACAAAATTGTTCTCCAGAACTCTATTCAATTCTCTCTAAACTATTTAATAAGTATTTGACTGAGTCTTGTTTTCCTGCCTGCTAGATAATTTTTTGTTCTAATTTTCAAAAACTCTGAACATTCTGACCCCTCTAATTATCATCTGATCAGTCTTTCTTTTATTAGCAAGGTCTTTGAGTCCTTGATAAACAAAATTCTCATATTCTATCTTGAGTCAAATAACTTAGTGTCAGGCAACCAATACGGTTGTCAATCCTCTCACTCTACAGCTGACTTGCTAACTGCTGTGACTGAAAGATTTTATTGTACATTAGATGGAGGCAGAGAGGCTAAAGCTATTGCTCATGACATATCTAAGTCTTTTGACAAAGTTTGACATGCTGGTCTTCTCCAAAAGCTTGTTTCATATGGTGTATCTGGGAACGTTTTTGAGATTATGAAATGGTTTCTTTCTAAATACTTTATTAAAGTCATCCTAGAAGGAATTTTTTTTCTTTATTTCTAGTAACTTCTGTGGTACCTCAAGGTCCTATCCTTGGTCCTGTTTCATTTCTTATCTATATTAATGATCTATCCAACAATCTTACATTTAAAGTGGCTCTATTCGCTGATGACTCAAATTTATACTCCTATCTGGACAAAATGTCTTCTTTCGATCGCCAAGAACAGGCAACTGGTCTTGAATCTGATCTCACTTCTGGAAAATATTGGGCTCACAGTGGCTTGTAAATTTTAACTCCAACAAAACTCAGTTATTTACTGCAAACAACTATCGCAATACTGTCGATATATGAATGGCAACTATAATGAATATAATAAATCCTATAATGAATGGAACCCTCTCACTGAGCCCTCTTCTTTATGTCTTCTTGGATTATTGTTTATTACTGACCTTTCATAGAAACCATATACACCTACCTCTACAAATCTCTTATTTGTCCCTGTATGGAATACTGTTGTCATATTTGGGCTGGTTCTTCTAATGATGCTCTTTCTTTTCTAAACAAGGTTCAAAAACACATTGTAAATGTTGTTGGACCCGCTCTATCTGCTAAGGGGTCGTCCATAAATTACATCATGCTTTTTTGCAGGAGTAGGCAATTTTGTGACGATTTGTTATTTGGGGGAGGGGTCTTGATTTTGTGATGCAACATTTTTTTTTTTACTTTCAAATCTAGAGGAGACTTTCTTTTAATTAAGAGTATCTGACCATGCCAAAACCCTCATTTGATGTATCTACATGTTGATTGTAAAAAAAAAACTATGCCTAAATCTTACTTAGTCGATGTGTACACTCCATTAACGGAGTAGTTACAGCCTGTTAACAGACTGTTACGACTGTAATAATCTATGAGCAGTGCACATTCTGCGCTTTGGCTTTATATGGTAAGAACTTTATTTATTTAGTGCAAAAAAGTGTGCAGCAACAAAAAAACAACCTTGGTGCACTAGAAGAAAAAAATATCGATACTGAGAAGTGAACCTGGAACCCTTGGTTAACTAACCTAAGGCAGTATCCACTAGACCACGCTAACGTTACAAGTTATGAGAAAATTATATTTATAAAATAACATTTTTACATCTACAATATATTATATTGTATTATTATGTATTATATATTATATATATAATATTTTGCATGTATTATATATCGGAAGAATAGGTTTTCAAAATTGGTATCACGTTTAGGATAGCAATGTTAATTTATACAATTTTACATGGAACTTTTGGGTTGAAAAAAACATTAAACAGACTGAAAAGTCCTAATTAACTCAAAGAAGCTTATATTAGCTTATTAAGATCATATAAGCTTATTATAGATATTATATTTCAAATAATTTTGTATTTTGTAGAATTTTGTGCATGCATGCTCTAAAAAATTTTATTTGTCTAGTTTTTTTTCCACACTAGTACCCTTTAGTACACTAGAACTCTCTCCTATGTTCATGTTTTCCTGACTCATACAATTTTTAACTTTTTAAGTCTTCTGCCAACTCCAACTTTTTAAGTCTTCTGCCAACTTTCCTTGCTCTATAATTCTAGTTTTTTCTTCTAGTAACTCCCAACTTAATAGTGGTTGCTTGCAGCCAGCTTGCAGTTGAGAGAGAATCAGAATAAAAATAAACAAAAAATAAAAAAATGTTTTAAATTAATTTTAAATAAAATACTTTGGAAAATAAAAAAAACTAAGGTTTTTACTAATTCGTTATAAAATATTAAAATTATTAAATTTATATAAAAAATTAATTCCTTATAAAATAATTAAATTAAAACGGCAAAACAAACATTTTATTTAAATTCCAAAAATATTACATTTCATTCAAGTTGTAAACAAAATAATTAAATTAAAAATGAAAAAATGTTTTATTAATTAAAATAAAGGAATCAAAATTAGCAAAAAAATACATAATAGTACAATTTTTCTTCTGATTTTTAAGCAAACAGCGGCGAATCTGTGCTTATTTTTCTATCAATCGTTAAATATTTACAAGTTTGTCAACTTGTCAAACTCTGATTCAAAATTTTGTGTTGATCTGATGCTAACCTAAAACGGCAATTTTTTGCTAAACAAGAACAGCAATTTTTTGCTGATCTTGTTTTTCTGAGGGTTAAAAAAATGTCATAAAATAAGTATTCTTACTGTTTATAAACAACCTTAAAAAATTAAAACAGTTTTAGAATAATAATTGATTGTTGGGTGGCTTATTGCCATTAATATCTACTTTTACTTAAAAATATTTTTTAAAGTATTGTACTTTGCCACATTTTAAATCATATACATTACTGAGTAAAAAAAATATTGCGCATTAAAAAATTACAAAAAGAATGATTTAATTTTTTTAGTCGATAAAAGATAGCAACTGTTTTATAAAAGTGTTTCTTTATAATTTTCATTTATTAATGTTTTAAGTAAGCACGTTTTTAATGTCTTCATCATTAAAAACGTGCGTCGCTTATTTTTTGAATTTCAATCTTTCTTTTAGAACTTTAAAATAAAATTTTAAAAAGAACTTTAAAAGAAAATTAAAAATGAAGATTTATTATGTTTACATTATACATGAAAAATAACTTGTTATTTTTAATTAATTATATATCATAGTTACACAAATTATTGGCTTTATTTTAAAGATGTTCCTTTAAAATGCTCCTTTTATTGAGGAAAAAAATTATTTATTAAAGCATTTTTTACATATTTGCATAGCAAGCATATCTTCACAAAATATAATGATAAATTTGCCTATTCTACATTTCTGCAAATTTTGCAAGAAACAAGAAAAAAAAAATGCTTTAACTGATAAAATGAGTATTAAATAATGACATTGTAATATTGTATTATTTGTATTAATAAACGCACACTTAAAAATATTACTTAAATATAATAACTGTAAAGATATACAGAAAAGAATAGACCTTGTTGTTCATGTTTTTTATTCAACAGGTCTGTCACCTGAAAATGGCTGTTGAAAAAATAACTTAATGAGAAGTAATAAAAAAAGTAACTACTTAGTAATGAGCTACTTTTTATTATTACTTGAGTTAATTTTTCAATCTGTAACGTTTACTTGTACTTGAGTAAAACTTCACTCAAGTAACAGTACTTTTACTTAAGTAGAAAATTGTGTTACTTTTTCCACCTCTGTGCTTATATTTATAGCATAGGACTTTTTCAGAAAATGAAGAAAAAAATGAAGAAAAATGAAAGAAGATTGCTGCCCCATGCTAAACCCTCATTTGATGAAGCGACACTCTTTTGCAGCAGCATGTTATAGGATTTAGATTTTAAGTCAATTTATATACTGAAGCCCTCTATATGCAACTCTTGGAATTAGGAAAAATGAGGTTGGCAATTTATTGCTGACCTCATACTGTAAGAGATCAACATCAGGTTGGCAAAAAAACTTTATGATAACCCCAAAGAGGTTACCATAAAACACAGAAACAGCAATTTTTTGCCAACCACAAACACTTTTAAGTTACCAGCTAGGTTGGCATTGCCGAATGCCAACCCTAATTCTGAGGGCTGTATATGTGTATGTATACAGGCTTGGACAGGAATAGTGTGCGATCAAATGTTATTGCTTATGTAAATGATTTTTGATTTTTTTTGACAACTTGACCACGACTGTTTAGATGTTTTGACGATTTAAAAATATCAAAAATGCGCTGAAAAAGAAACACTATACTAAACTTAAACTAGAAAGAAATTTAAAAAAAAATGAAAACAACTCCTTTTGAAAAATAAAAAATAAAAGCACTAATGTAAAACTCAAAAAACTTTAACTCGAAAGCAAAAATTACTTTTGTTATATTTTTAATTGCATTTGAAATAAATTACTTTAAAACTGATCTTTTTAAAGGGTTTTATTAAAGTTATGTAAAACGCTTTTACATTAAGCAACAAATTGCTTCTAATTATCGTTTAATAAATGAACAAATTTTATTTAAGTTTTTAGAAAGTTTTATATATAATATTTTTAAATTGTATAAACATTTATTTTTTCAAAAAAAAGATAAATATTTTAAATAGTAATGAACTTAATTAAAAAATAAATAAATAGTCTAAACTTATTCATAGCTATCATAATTGAAAAAAAAAAAAAAAATCTTTTTTTTAACTTTTAATTATGATAGCCATCAAAAACATTTGTTTAAAAGATTAAAAAAACAACAACGTAAGATTACAAGATACTTCAAAACTTTTACACTAGCCAATAAAACACATTATTGTATAACTTATATAAATTGTTCATACACTTGTTCTTTGCAGTAACAAAAAGTCTCTAATTTGTTCATAATTTAAAGTAACATTTAAAATTTTTTTCAAAAAACAATCAATTAAATTTTTTTTAGAAAGATATGAAAAATTAGTTTTAAATGCTCATCATTTAATTTTTATCACGTGTATCATTTAATTAAACGCTTATCATTTAATTAAACAATAAATCATAAATTTAATCATTAAAAATAAATGCCAACATAAAAAAAATGTATACATATCATTTTTTGGTAATTTACACAAAATGCGTTTATTTTAAACAATCATTATAATTATTTTTTTATTTTATTTAAATCTTCACGTAAATTAAAAACTTCAGAAAAGATCAATGATTAAAAGTTATTCATAGTGCAACAATTATTTTATAGCATTTAAATTGTTAAAACATCAAAACAGCCTTGTAAAATTGTAAAGAAAAAAAACTATAAATGTGATCAGTTACAGCATGCGATCGCACGCTATTCCTGTTCAAGCCTTATATATATATATATATATATATATATATATATATATATATATATATATATATATATATATATATATATATATATATATATATATATATATATATATATATATATATATATATATATATATATATATACAACCCGTAGATGTTGTCTGAAAGTTTTTTCCATATTTTGTTGACAAAAAGTAAAAATTAAAATGCAAGCCCGGAATTTTTTTTTTTTATTAATTGATAGACTGCCTGCCCTAACCAAACCCTCAGTCGATGTAGCAACACTCCCTTGCGGGTCAGGCTAAAAGATAGTAGATGTAGCAACACTCCCTTGCGGATCAGGCTATTTGTCAGTCGATGTAGCAGCACTCCCTTGAGAGTCAGGCTATTTGTTAGTCGATGTAGCAGCACTCCCTTGCAAGTCAGGCTATAAGATAGTCGATGTAGCAACACTCTGCGCATGATTTACAGTAAAAATAAAAACATTTTATTAAAAAAATTAAAAATAAAAACATTTTATTAAAAAAAATAAAAATAAAAACATTGTTTATATTGTTAAAAACATTCAGAATGTTTTTAAAACATTCTGGTCAATTAAATTTGCGTTTTTGTGGTTTTTTTTAAAAACGATTTATTTGTAATTAAATTAATGGTTTTTACTTTCGTCTAACATGCAAATGTTGGACAAAAGTCAAAAGCATCACTAATACATGTTGTCTTATCAACGTCAATGAGATACAATGAAGTATTTTCAGTTGGTGCAATGCTGTGTTTTACTCATTTAAAACAAGTAACTGTTTTATCTAGAGTCAATGAAAACACTAATTTATGTACAGAAAAACAAACAAAACAAGAACAAACATATATGACACCTGCTACTCCAGATAAAGAATTTGACCCCGGTGAAATTATTGTTTCACAAGAGATTTAGGACGAATCTCTTAGAAGCTGTGAGAGTGTAACTGAGGTTCTTAATGCAAGTCTAATAAAATATAGATTAAAAAGGAAGTTCAAATATCTTGAAGATACTACTAAAGATAAGTTAAAGCGCAAGTATGTTTTCTTAGGAAACTTATTAAAAAAAAAGTTTGCGGAACCTGTAGCTCCTGGACAAGAGAAAGTACTTATAGATTTTCTTAACAGTAAAAATGTTAATAAAATAAATAGCCCTCTCCCAAATGAAATTATTCATGCTCAGAAAGTATATAAACAAAGTGATTCCATGGGAAAGTTAGTTATCCTTTCATTATTAGACCATACTAAGTATACCAAAATGTTTATAATGAATACATTTGAGTGTACCAAACACCGTATAGAAATAGCAAGAAAATGGCATGAAGGGTTGGCATTTCCAGAGAAGAAAGTGTTCATCCAATTTAGTCTTGGTCAAACAAAGTGTGAACATTTCTTAGATTTTATATTTACACACAGCATTTTGCATGATTTTGCTTATGGAATAAAAAAATTGAAATACGACAGCGGTGAAGAGCAAAAGATTTAGCCACGCTATCATGTTCTATCAAAAAAGTTGCATCGAAAATAATTATGTACCATTATCCGATTCAAGTATGTGGAAAGTATTGCATGCAATAAAACCCTAAGTCGAAAAAGCTTAGCTGGATAAGATGATGTCACTGCTTCAGGAATGAATGGTTTTCAAACATTACAAAAATTGGCATGAAGATTTAATTCTAAACCTCTCGAAGCTGCCCTTGAGAAAGAAAAAAGGTATCTGAAAACAAGTTATCAAACCATTTGTAGTGTCAATGACTCAAACATTTCTTCTCATAGCTCAAAACATGCTTTATCAGATCCATCTAAAAAAAATCTTCAATCCAACACAGAGATAGAAGTGCTATGTGTTGATTGTTATGATTTGTGCAAAGCTATCGAGATGATTAAAGAAGTAGCAATTCAAAATTCTGGTGCTGATTTGATTTATGATTTGGAAATTGCTGTAAAGGATGTATTAAACTACATATTACATCTGATTAGAGATTCTCAACAGAAAAAGGCAAAAATCGAAGCTTTTAAGCAACTAAACGATGAAACAGCTTTCTGGCTTAAAGATTTTTGTCAAAAATTATTCCGGTTCGATACAGAGAGGGCCAAAGAGAGTATTTTGGCAAGAAAGGAATGAGTTTACATGTGGATATATTCTTCATAAAAATAGCAGGAAAGTTATTAAAGCGTGTTTACTTTACTTCAATGTATAGGTGTGATCAGAGAATAGGCGATGTTGTTTCATTAGCCACTGCAGTTATAGACCAATTCAGAATTGATCAATTGCATTTCAAGATGTTTACCAAATCTGATAATGCTGACTGCTATCAGGGAAATCTTTCAGCTGAAGCAATCTACAATATATACAAAGAGAGAAATATAAAATTGCTGAGATATGATTATAATGAACCCTGTTGTGAAAAAGATCAATGTGGCAGGGATAGTGCAGTTGGAAAGACAATCTTAAGGAGTTACGTTGATTCTGGAAATAATCTTTTGACTGCTGAAGATATACACAAGACTATGCATTATAGTTTTGGCGCTAAAGATGCAAAAGTAGCAGTTGCTCAAATTAGCATGATAAAACTGTAGTTACTGGGCCAAAGATTAAGAACATTAGCAACCATCACTTATTTGAGTTTGATGAGATAAGTATGAAGATGCTATTTCGATATCGGTGAGGGAATTGAAAAAGAGCATGGAAATCTTAAAATTCAACCTTTGATTAATTTGTTGTTGCCATATAGCAAAACAGATAATTCAATTAAGCGAAAAAAGTCACTAAAGGAAAATCAGAAAATTGACAGACAATTATGTTTATTAAGATTTTGCACTGAAATCAATTGTACCTTATTATTTGAAAGTGATGCCGAGTTAGAAGAACACATGCTATCTGGTCTTCATACAGTTCCAAAATCATTAACATCATTGGATAAAGTTTGCAACTCATTTGTTCATAAGATGAAAATTACTTCACAACTAAATATACAGATTTCTTCATTCTCTAACAATGTTTCTGTTAAAGACAAACCACATTGCATGAACATTTTTGTATTAAAAGGTTGGACATTACCAGTTTGAAGTTTTTTTTAGATTTTTAAGTCAACAGAAAGCACTGTTATATAGATACTTTATTCATTGAGGAGAATCAGGTAATAAAATGAGCTCTGAGCAGGTTCACATGCATAAGTGTGACTGGCATATGCGAACTGGCATAAGTGCGAACTGGCACAAGCGCGAACTGGCATAAGTGCGAATCACTTGCAAAAACTGGCATAAGTGCGAACTAGCACAAGCGCGAACTGGCATAAGTGCGCCAAAACAATTTGCAAACATTGGCATAAGTGCGAACTGGCATAAGTGCGAACTGGTATAAGTGCGAAACAATTGCAAAAACTGACATAAGTGCGAACTGGCACAAGTGCGAACTGGCATAAGTGCGCCGAAAAAATTTGCAAACATTGGCATAAGTGCGAACTGGCATAAGTGCGAACCAATTGCAAAAACTGGCATAAGTGCGAACTGGCACAAGCGCGAATTAGCATAAGTGCGCCGAAAGAATTTGCAAAGATTGGCATAAGTGCAAATTGGCATAAGTGGCGAATTGGCAAGTTCGCACTTATGCCACTTCGCACTTATGCCAATGTTTGCAAATTCTTTCGGCGCACTTATGCCAGTTCGCGCTTGTGCCAGTTGGTACTTATGCCAGTTTTTGCAATTGATTCGCACATATGCCAGTTCGCACATATGCCAGTTCGCACTTATGCCAATGTTTGCAAATTCTTTCGGCGCACTTATGCCAGTTCGCGCTTGTGCCAGTTTGCACTTATGCCAGTTTTTGCAATTGATTCGCACATATGCCAGTTCGCACTTATGCCAGTTTGCACTTATGCCAATTTTTGCAAATTCTTTCGGCGCACTTATGCCAGTTCGCACTTATGCCAGTCTTTGCAACTGCTTCGCACTTATGCAGATTCGCAGTTATGAAATTCGCACTTATTCAGCCTCCTCCTTCCACCTGATCAATATGTAACTAGCCAACAGATAAGATCTTTATTTTCAAGGTAGGCATTGTTGATATTAAAACTTTTACAAATTAGATTATGTTTCTGATTGTTAAATAGTTCTTTTGCAAATATGAAACTAAAACTTCAGTGAAAACTGTAATTTTGTTTGTTCACAATGTTTAAAAAAATGTACAATTGACATTGTTGTAGATTTAGTAACCTGAAAAGAAAAGGTACGCTAGTAGAACCGACAACAGAAAATGATGAAAACAGTCAGATTAACGGTAACAAAGAAGTTTATGGCAAAAACGATGACTGTAATCAGACAGGGGACAATGAAGATGATGATAAATATAAGGAAGACATCGCCGACCTTGGAAAAGAAATTTGTCTTGCATGAAAAGTGAATGATTGGGTTGCTACTGTATACAGGGACAAACCCAGACCTGTTTTAGTACCGCTGAAGCAGTATGGACGCCCAAAAAAAGGCACCCTAAAATTATTTTTAATTTTTCTTTTACTTTTTTTATTAAAAAAAAAAAATATAAATAACTTTCAGTTAATTTTAGCTACCTCGTTTTTTCTTCAGGTCAATAAAATGAATTAAAAAGAAATTGCTTTTTTACGTAATTACGTGACTAAACTGTCCTTTGGTTATGTTTGTTTTAAAAAAAAAGAATCTCGTTACAAAACCTCATTTTAAAAACTTGTTGCAAAATTTTATAACAATGAAATGTATATAAATTTGCTATTTTGAAAGATAGGAGCAATTTTAAAATTCTCATTCAGAGTGAAGTTAACTTTTGTTTTATGGCAATTAAGAGTAAACTGCTTTTGATAATAAATAAACTTAAGTCAAAATTTTCAGTGTTAATAA
Source organism: Hydra vulgaris (assembly GCF_038396675.1). Lineage (NCBI taxonomy): Eukaryota > Metazoa > Cnidaria > Hydrozoa > Anthoathecata > Hydridae > Hydra > Hydra vulgaris. The sequence goes on along the minus strand of NC_088924.1, from coordinate 29,921,039 downwards.
CTATCACGCAAATTTAATTTTTTAATGAATGAACTTTTCATCTTTTGCTATTTTAGTTTACTGGAGGAAAATGAAAAGACAAAATTTAAACTTTTTCAGAAAGTTTTGTTTCTTTTCCTTTTTTTTTTTTTTTTTTTGGCTTTTAAAATAATAAAAATAACAATTACAATAAGCTAATAAAGGTTTTATTACGATCTGTTTAAAATAACCCATAGTAAATGTAATTTATTTATTAAACGTAATTTTTTAAATTATACATAATAACTAAAAAAATACTCTATATTCTTAAAAGTATGTTTTTTAAAATATAATACGTTTTTTAATCGAAAAAATATAACATTTTAAAAATTATGTTTACCGCTTTAATTATGATCTAATAATATCTCCTATCTAATAAATCTCCTATCTAATAAATCTCCTATCTAATAATATCTCCTATCTAATAATATCTCCTTTAATTATGATTAATTTAAAAGACGCCTTAAAATCACTTTAAAAATTATTAACCTTTAGTAAAAATTCATTGAACAGATTTGCTAATATTTAAATCAAAATTTTAAAACTAAAATAATATTAAATACATTTATTAAATGCCTATTTCTTTTGTTGGAATAGTTATTTGAATACAAGACATAAACATTTTTTTTGTTGAAATAGTTATTTGAAGACATAAAACTATTTTATTAATTTTACAAATATTACCCGATATGTAAAAAATATATTATGAAATGTAAATATTAATTAAAAATTGTTTAAAGCTTTTAATCATTTAAATAATAATTATTTAAAATATTAATAACTACTAAAATTAAATTTACAAAATATAGTTAATAAATGCTTAAAATACTTTAAACAATTTTCAATAAATATTTACTAATAGCGTGGTATTTGGAACAAAAGCGTTTATCCAAGTCTTAAGTAAAATAGTTTTCTTATCCAAACGAGAGTAACATCGTCCACCAGTAAATTCATGTATTCAACAAATGTCTTTAAATCAACTCCTTATCTTAGGATAAAACTAACAAGATAAACACAAATGATTGAAATGATGATAAAAAATCATTGTCGCAGCCACAGTTTTAAGGAAAGAGGAGGTTTTTTACAATTAAATGTTTGACTTATGTTTTATTTAATTAGCAATAAAGTTTTCTTGCTGTTCAATTTTTGTTCAGTTTTTAATTCATGTTATATCATGTGTGTGACAAAATGACACAATTTTTTTTAATTATGTTAGAACCATGTTGTATCGACATTTAGGCATGTTTACATTTTCACAAAACATAGCCTCTGCCATAATGGGTCTTTTTGTAAGTATACTATAACATTTTTTTTCAATTTCAAGCCTTAATCTATAAATAGGCCTTAGGGATCACATAACTTTCTTTTATTTTTAGACTCAATACCTACGATACTTACAAATCCTGAAAGAAAAATCGTGTGCAACACTTTGCCGTTAGAATTAACTCCCATTTAAATTTTTTTTTTTTTTTTTAAACATCTTCGCTTCCAACAAGGCTGCAAGCAGCTACTAATTAAAGTTGGAAGTTACTGTAAGAGAAAAGATGAAGGTTGTAGAGCAAGATAACGATTGACGGACGATTTAAAAGATTGCAAATTATATGAATCAGGAAAGCAAGATGAAGGAAGCGAATTCCAAAGAACTGATGTTCGAGGAAAAAAACTAGACGAATAAGCGTTTTTGGAGCACTTAGGAACAGTCACAGAAAAAGGATGACACTTAATTGAATGACGAGTAACACGAGAATGAATTTTAGTAGATGGCACAAGAGACGCTAGCTCTTTAGAGCAGTGCCCATTATAGTATTTGTAGAAAAGAGAAAGAGAAGCAACATTACGACGATGTGATAATGGTTGAAGGTTGGCTGCAAGAGCAGGTCCAACTATGTTTACAATGCGTTTTTGCACCTTGTCTAAAAGAGAAAGGGCATCATTAGAAGATCCGCCCCAGATATGGCAACAGTATTCCATACAAGGCCGGATTTGAGATTTATAGAGATAGAGAATAGAATCCAGAGTAAGAAAGTGGCGAGCTCGATAAAGAGATGCAACCTTAGCAGATGCTAATTTTGCAACCGATTTGATATATGGTTTCCAAGAAAGATTGGAAGTAAGAGTTAATCCTAGAAGATGAAGAGTAGGTGACTCATCGAGTACATCACCGTTCATAAATATAGGAAGGTCTAAATTATTGCGATAACGATTGGCTGAAAAAAATTGAGTTTTATCTGAATTAAAGTTCACCAGCCACTGTGAGCCCCATGCTGTAGCAGAAGTGAGATCCTTTTCAAGCTCAAATGCCCCCTCCAGGCAATCAGAGGGTGTTGGTTTCTTATCACGACAAGAATAAATGGTAGTATCATCAGCAAACAATGCCACCTTAGATGTGAGAATATCTGTAAGATCGTTAATGTAAATTAAAAAGAGTATAGGGCCAAGGATAGAACCTTGAGGAACCCCTGAAGTTACAGAATAAGAAGAAGAGTGTTGTCCATCGAGGACACCTTTTATGCTACGATTGGAAAGGAAGGATTCAATGATCTTAAAGATGTTGCCGGATACACCATAAAAAGAAAGCTTATGGAGAAGACCAGCATGCCAAACTTTATCAAACGCTTTTGAAATGTCAAGAGCGATGGCCTTAACCTCTCCACCTTCATCTAATGCACGATAAAACCTGTCAGTTATTACTGTTAGCAAATCAGCTGTAGAACGAGAAGATCGAAATCCATATTGATGGTCAGAAAGTAAGTTATTAGATTCAAGATGAGAAATTAAGTGTTTGTTAATTAAAGATTCAAAAACCTTGCTTATGATAGGAAGAAGACTTATGGGACGGTAGTTAGACGAATCAGATCGCTCCCCAGAATTTTTGAAGATAGGGATAATAGATGCGGCTTTCCAGCAGGCTGGAAAACAAGACTCTGATGAGCACTTGTTGAATAGTTTTGAGAGTATAGACGACAGCTCCGGAGAGCACTTCTGCAAGACAATAACAGGTATGTTGTCTGGGCCACAAGCTGTAGAAGAGTCTAGGCAGGAGATCACTTTAGATACAGATGCTGGAGTGATATGAATGTCAAGCAATGGATCAACCTGTTTGTTGGCAATATCAGGTAGAACGCAATTAGTGGAATCAAGAGATGATATTGATGAAAAGTTTTTAGCAAACAGTTCGGCTTTGTCTTTAGGTGAGGTGACAAAGTCTGAACCATACAAGAGAGGTGGAATTATAGATTTGCCCTTATTATTGATATTATTAAAGATTCTCCAGAAGTCACGAGAGCCTAATTTTTGAGATGAGATACGAGATTTCATGACCTGAGAATAGCGGGTTTTGGTGTTAGACAAAACCTTTTTACAGTTGTTTCTAGCAGTAATAAACAGACGTCTGTTTTCTGGAGAATTGTTTTGCTGATAAATATGGAAGTAACGGTTTCGATTGGCAATCGCAGCAGCACAGTGTGAGGAAAACCATGGAGGAGAGTGAGGCTTGACCTGAAATCGTCGAGAGGGAATAAAACATTCCATGCCAGCCTGAATCCACGAAGTTATGTAAGAAGCACATTTGTCGACAGGAAGTTGAAAGATTTCTACCCAAGGGCCATCACAAAGAAAATCACGGAAAGAATCCCAGTCAGCTTTACTGTAGTTGTAAGAGGTTCGATAATAGGGGTATTCAGGTGATGAAGAAGAATGAGATATTAGTTTTAAAGAGATCAAACTGTGATCAGAAGCACCTAAGGGTGAATGTGGAGAAACTGAGCACTGACTAGGATCAGAAACAAGACATAAGTCGAGTAGAGAAGGTAAATGATTAGGGTTGTCAGGAAAGCGAGTTGGAAAGCTGACTATTTGAGTTAGGGATTGAGAAAGGCAAAAGTTGTGGGCTTTAATGCCTGCAGAGTCACTGACACTAGAGCCAAGCCATTCAGAGTGGTGAGCATTAAAGTGACCGACAACAACTATATTATTTATTATTATTATATTTATTATTATTATATATATTATTTATTATTATTTATTATTAACTATATTATTTATTATTATTTATTATTAACTATATTATTTATTATTATTATATTTATTATTATTATATATATTAACAACTATATTAATTAACAAAACTGAATGTTTTTGTACTTTTGAATTATGATAATTGCCCACTGCACAGTGTCACACAACTTTTTTATATTTTTTGGAGAGAGCTTTTGGGTTATGTCTGATATTAACTACAAAAGTTTTGTGCAGCTTTTTGCCTTGCCAAAAAAATGGATTCAAAAACTTTTCCCCAACAGGTTTTCTCTATATTCTGATCAATATATAAAAAATTCAAGCAATTTGGAGGAGGTCACTTCCACAGATTCAGGAATTTGCCTGATTCTTACAAAAAACGGCGTTTAAGGAAATTTTTTTTCAAAAAAAATAATTTAAGCATATACTTAAACTTAATGAAATATAAATCGATTTATTAAACCAAATTTTTTTCTCAATTTTTGTTACAAAAAAATTTGAACGAAAAAAATTGAATGAAAAACTTAAATGAAAACATAAACTTAAAAACTATTTGAATGAAAAAATTATTTATAATTAAATTTTTAATGGTACGTTTATTATTCTAAGAATTTTAATAGTAATAGCAATAAATTATAAAAAATGTAGTATTGTATGTATATTGTATGTATGTGGTATACAGTAGCGTGCAAAAGTAACCAGACAAGAGCATAACTTGAGATAACTTTTGAATGAAAAGTCCAATTTCTTTCAAATTTTCACTGAAATGTTGAAAAATAGATTACAAATCTAAAAACAAATGAACAAATCTAAAAACAAATTTTTACTAGATCTAAGCAATCTAATTTTAAAAGTTCATTTAATTAAAATTTGCGCGTGCAAAAGTATTTAAACAGGAAAAAAAAACTTGAATTAGATTTCTTTTTAAACATTTTTTTAATTGAAAATGCTTTATCTTAAAGTAAATTGCTTTAGTACTTTGTCACACAGCCCATAGCATTGGTTACCAACTTCATAATCAAAATAATTTTGATTTTTCCCTATTCTTGTTTCAAAATATTCAATAAATCACGTTTACTTGATGGTTTTCAACCTGAAATTTATCAATCTATGTGTTCCCATAGATGTTCAATAGAATTATGGTCAGGACTTTGCAATGCCTATTCCATTAATTGAATTTTTTGTTTTTGAAAATGTCTTTTATAAGGGTTGAAGTGTTATTTGGGTCATTACCCTGCTAAAATATCCATCCTCGAGCCATGAAAAATAATCCACACAAAATGTCTTGGTAAATGCTAAAATTAAAGAACTTTATAATGTAAAATGTAGTGTTAACACAATCAAACATCTTGTGAGATCTGCAAATCTATTTGGATGACGTCCTACAAAGAAACTTTTTATTTATATAATGTATTGAAAAGCATGCTTAAGATTTGCTAATGAACATTTGAATTGGGCAAGAGAACAGTGATTGAAAGTACTTTTTAGTGATGAATTTAAGTTTATGTTATTTGGATCTGATAATATTAGATATGTCCGTCGACCAAAAAGCCATAAAAACGATCCTAAATACTAGCTACTAACAGTAAAGCAGAGAGGTCGAAACGTTATGAACTGGGCTAACTTGAATAGAGATTGTATTGGTCCTATTCATTTGATTGATGGCAAAATGGACAAAAATATGTATAAAGGATGTTATGCTACACATGCTAAAGAAAAAATGCTTCAAAGAAGGATGTTTAAGCAGAACAATAACCCAAAGCACACTTCAACCCTTGCGAAAAACATTTTCAAAAGCAAAGAAATTCGATTAATCGAATAGCATTAGTTAGTAAGTTAATTAAGGTCAGGACTTTCAATTAATCGAAATTCTTGACCTTAATTCTATTGAATGTCTATGTGATCGACAAATTTCAGGTCAAAAACCAACAAGTAAATGTGATTTATTGAATACTCTGAAACAAGAATGGGGAAAAATCAAAATTATTGTGATTATGAAACTGGTGGACTCAATGCCTTGTCACTGTCAAGCAGTAATCAATGCTAAGGGCTTCCCGACAAAGTACTAAAGCAATTTACTTTAAAATAAAAAGCATTTCCATTTTAAAAAATGTTTAAAAAAAATCTAATTCAAGTTTTTTTTCTGTCTGGATACTTTAGCACGCACAAATTTTAATTAAATGAACTTTTAAGATTAGATTGCTTAGATTTAGTAAAAACTCATTTGTTTTGAGATTTGTAATCAATTTTTCAACATTTCAGTGAAAATTTGAAAGAAATTGGACTTTTCATTCAAAAGTTTTCTCGAGCTATGCTCTTGTCCGGTTACTTTTGCACGCTACTGTATATCGTATGTATGTGGTATAGGTGGTAATGTTTTTTTGCTTCGACCTTACTCGTTTGATCTACAGATATGCATGCGTATACATTTTTTTTTTCTAAAACATTTCTATTTATTTAATTTGTTTTATTTTAAATGTGTTTTATGTTATAAAAACTTAACTTTATAAAACAGCAACATGAATAGCGTCACAAAGTTGTTTTATATTAACAAAAGCTCTAAACTTTGCAGTTTGTGTTATTGTTGCTTTACAGTTTTTTACAATAACAATTCAATATTCTTTAAAAATAACGCATTTTATCATCAATATGAACGTATTACTAAGAGTAATATTGTACTAAAAGTAATATCGTAATATAAAATTAAAAATTTATATTTTATTTTTATTTAATTGTAATGATTGATTCTTTCGCTTAGAAAACGCTAATGCTTTAAGCTTGAAGCAAAGATCATAATAATATAACTTAATTCTGATAAAAAATATATAATTTAATTTAAAACTAACTTTATAAAAAAATATAATTTTATTCTGATAAAAAAAGTATTTAATTCAATTTAGATTTAAAAAATGTTTAACTTAATTTTGATTTATAAAATATATTCAAGTTTATTAAAATTAAAGTTAATGCTTGGGTTTAACTTAACTGTCAAATTTATTTAAAAATATTACTAAATATTGTTCAATATTTAAATTTTATTTATTATTTTATAAAAAAATTAGCTCATTTTTATCGCAATTTCTTTTTTCTGTTTTTCTTCCTAAACATTATTTATTACTCAAAATTAAATTTTAAATAAACGGCTGCATCAAAAATTTGCACAAAACGTAAGTTAAACTTTTATTAAAATGCAAGTTAAATCGCAGCAATTATTTTTTAATAAATGACATATACAGCGATATCATTTTAATAAATGATGCTTGGAAAAATAATCTTTGCTTTCACAACAAAATTGTTAATAAAAATAATAAACTGTTAATAAATAAAGTAAAAAAATCATTTGTAGTTGGAAAGTCGCAATTGGAAATTTGAGATATAATCATTTAAAAATTCAAAAATTTAACATATTTTAATTCATTTAAGCAAATGTCAAGAAAAGAAAGAAATTTTTTAATATCAAACATTTTTAAAAATCTGATATTAAATTTAATAAATTACTATTAAAAAAAATTAAAGAAAAAAAACATTCCCTTATAGTAATAATAAAAAAGAAGTTAATTAATATTTAACTCGTTTTGCGGTAATTAATATTATTGCAGTAATTAAAAAAATTAATGTCTTTAAAAAATAAAAAAATAAAGAGACTTTTATAACATCAAATTCACATTAGGCTATTGCGTTAAGCATTTTTTTATTTAAAACAAGGCCTGATATATATATATATATATATATATATATATATATATATATATATATATATATATATATATATATATATATATATATATATATACACGTATATATATATATCAACCCGTAGAATCAGGACAAATGAGGTCGGCAATAATTTGCCGACCTCAATCTTTTTGAGGTCGGCATCAGGTCAGCAAAAACTATCTGATACAAAGGTCTTACCATAAAACATAGAAACGAGGTCGGCAATTTTTTGCTGACCTTAAACACTTTCAGGTCAGCAGTTAGGTCTGCTATATAGTTAGGTTGATATATATATATATATATATATATATATATATATATATATATATATATATATATATATATATATGTATATATATATATATATATATATATATATATATATATATATATATATATATATATATATATATATATATATATATATATATATATATATATATATATATATATATATATATATATATATTGTCTACTTGTATTTATAACACTTACCATTTCTAATTCTTTTTTAAGGTCATCCATTTTAGTCTTTTTTTGACTTTTTTTAGTAGTTTTTTTTGTAATAACAGAATAGCTATCTGCATTCTAGAAAAAAATTAAGAACATATATTTATAACAACTCAAAAAACTTTCAAAACTTGATAACAACAAAAAATATAATCAAATTATATTTAAGTATAAATATATTTTAAATTATAAAAAGAGTTTGTATTTTTTTATATTTCTGTTTATTTCAGGGCTCAATTTAAAGGTCAAACATTGCTGCTTCCCGAACTGTTTTTGAGATCTGATTTATGGGGGCAACCAACCATTTCACATTTTTAATGAATAAATCAACAATGGTTTGTTGCCCTCTTCTAGAAGGTCTCAAAAATAGTCTGAGGGGCAGCGATGTCCGACTGTTAAATTGACCCTGCTATTGTAATCTGCTGATTTAATTAATACATAACAATTCTTTAGTTATACACATTTAGTTTTTGAACACATTATAACAAAATTATCAACTAAATAATTCAATGTAATACATTTTTTCACCTGAGTTGCAAAACATTGAAATACTTTTTAATATACTGTAGGTGAATATACATCATTTGAAAATATATGCTATAGCATGCTGTATCTCTATCTATAGTATTCTGTACGACAGTATGCATAATTTTTAACAGATTAGTGTGCATTTGAAGGCAGTCAAATAAAACACCATGCAACTTTATTATTTTTTAAAATCCAAATATACAAATATACTTTAAACTCTTAAGTTCAGATAAAGTTATTAAAGTATATAACCATTTTTAAAGTTTTGTACTATCAAAGTGATTTTAATGATTATGCAAATCACTAGAGTTTTAAAAATAAAATTTATAGATAATTTAGAGTTATATAGTTGGTTTATTGATATTTATTTTGGTCTTGCAGCACTATGCTATATCATAGTTATACATAACTTTTATATGTGTTATCAGTTACACATAGTTTTTGATTGCAAGGTGTCTGTGGTCTAGGCCTTACAAAAAAATTTCATTCTGAGGCCTTTGTCAATATTTATATAATCATAAGTATTGCTTATAAATAGCAATATTTCTGGATTTGTAAACAACTCTCATTATTAACATCTGGTATTAAAAATTTAATAAAAACAAAAAATAAAGTATTGCTATGTCTAAAACTATGAACTAATCTATTCCCATAATCTTGGTTTATTTTATGGTTATTATTTCCATAATCTTGGCAAATAAATGACATTAGTTTAAATGCAACAAAGACTTAAAGTTTTGGAAAATTATTTGTTTAGTGAGAAAATAATTTAGAAAATTTTATAGATAATTCCTTTAAAATTTATGATAACACAAATAATAGATTTTGAGAATTAAAAGGCACCTTAGAATTTTCAAAAAATCGATTCTTACTAAACTGTTTCTTAAATATTGTGCATTATAGTATTATGTAAGTGCTGATGCGTTAAGTTATATTTAACTTAATCGGTTTAAACTATTTTGTTTATACTGGTTTCTCCCTAAGCAAAGGGATCAAAGTATAAATACAATAGATAAGTTTATGCATATAAACTTATCTATATTATAAATAGCATATGCTTAATAGGTAATGTTTTATGCAAATTGCACCAAGTAAATTTTATAGTACAAAATAAAATAAAAAAATTTGTTATTGTAACTAACGTAACATAATGCTTTTTTTTAAAAGTGTACTAGTTTCTTACTCCTTTTAATTCCAATTCCCCTGGATCTGCCATAGTTGTAAATATTTAAGTTTTTCTTCAGCTTTTTTTTTTCTAAATCTATGAAAACGATATCTTCGACTGCTCTTCGCAACTACGAAAGCGCTCAGTATATTTATAAATTCACGCCCTAATTTTTTTTCATGATTTCAAATGCCATATAAAGCTTTAAAATGGTTTCTGGGAGGTTAATTTATTATTTTTTTTAGCTGCGTAAAACATATAATCAAAATTTAATTAATTTTAACTCAACTTTTGTTTACAAAAGTTAATAGAATGAATGTTTATATTGTTATTAATAATTATTATTACATACAAAAAAACGGTGTAAAAACTTTACTCTAAGGCCTTTAACAAAAGATTTAACAACGTCAATCTTGGCGCTTTATCTTGTATTAGACAATTTGATTTAGAAAATACCACCAATATCCAGAAAGATCTTTATTAATTAATATCATCAAAGAATAATTTAATCCTAATTGATAACTTGGTATCATGACAAACAAATTTATTTGTTAATCATAACTAATAATTTACTGTTAGTCATGATGATTTATTTGTTTGTCATGACTAACAAATTTATTTGTTAGTTATTATGTCAAGTCATCAATTAGGATTAAATTGTTCTTTAATTACTAGTACAAGTTTTAAACAGTGGTTGTTGCATTAATATCGTTAATTTTGTAGTGCTTTTCCTTTTGATATTCTTATGTATTATTATTAGAGGAACAAGTAGATAAATATTTTTTTTTTACTATTTTTAACTGAATTTATATTCATTGATAAATTTTAAATTTCATACAATAATCTCTTAACATTCAAAAATTATAACATATAAAATTTGCTATCTCCTAAAATTGAGAAGGTGGAGGGGGGGGGGGTGGCAAACTTTATATGGTCATAATTTTTGGACGCTCAGAGATAATACTATGAAATTTAAAATTTATCGATGAAAATAAATTAAGTTGAGAGTAGTATAAAAAATTTTTTTCATTAATTTGTTGCTCTAACGTTTGGGGCAGGGAGGCTAAAATTCTAAAGATTTTTTGTTGCCAGGCTCCAATTTTTCGCAATTTTATGCAAAGCATCCTTCTTTGACATAAGTATAAACATATAAATATTTTTGACTTTCTACGTTCTAAAATTTAGTCATCTCAAATTTTAAAAAGTGCTGAATCCGCCCCTGCTTTGTACAGGGATAATGATTTTCATTTTCCCACTTTAAATTGTCTAGATTATTATTAAAATATGTTATAAAGTACGTTTTACTAAATTTTAACAAGTCGCTGACTTTGTTTCTACAAAATTTAAATTTTGAGAATCAGTTATTTTTAGTATCGGTGTTGCATTTTAAAAACTTTTTAAAAAGTTTGCTTTTTACTGAAATAGATTTAGGTATTTCATTATCTTAGGTAGGAAGATCGTCAATCTAAGATATCATCAAATGTTTTAAAAATGAATTTCATGGATTAATTGACATCATAATTTTTTTAATAGAAAAAGCCTAATTGATATTAGATATTTCCTCAATAAATACTTCTTTATTAAATTTTTTTCTTTATTAAATTTTTTTCTTTAAAACTGTGAACCAGTTTTTTAACTTGCTTTATGTCTTGAAAAACCTTTTTTCCTCCATTACCAGATTTGCATTTGATTGATTTTGTTTAGGAAAAACCTTAAACAACATGACTAAAGATGTAGAAATGTGTTTACAACTTTTTTGCTATTGAATTTTGATTTTCCATAAAATCTGTGCAAAATATTTTTAAACGTCTTCTTCTTTTGTCATTTTTATAACTTTTATTTGAAGTTAAATGGTAAAACTAAAATCTTTTTTTGAAACATTACATGTTGTGATGTCATCAATCATTAATTATCATCATTACATGTTGCGATCTCATCAATCATCAATCATCATTATAACATGTTGCCAACAAAATATAAACCCAATGAAAAATATATTAATACAACCACTGAAAAAAAAAAATGCGTATTTATTTTTTCACATTTATTTTGTGTACACGCTTTATATTGTGCTATGTGGTATGAGATTGAAATAGTAAAGTTACCTGAAAACTGGTAATAAGGATGAAAGTTTATGAACATGTTATTAATGAATGTTAGTGATATAGCCGTTATGTGTAATAGTAAAAGAGTTTAGTGAGTAAGTCGTTAAAGTCTCAAGATATTTGAGAAACAGGATTAAATTCATTGTGACATATTAGATGCATATTAAAATCGCCCATTAAAAATACTATTTTTAATTTAATTTTTCAAGTAGAGGAGTTAGAAACCAGTTCGTGTTTATTTACTAAAGGATGACGATAAATGCAGCCAATTATATTTATTTTACGAGGCTTTACAATTTCAACAAAATTAGATTCTAAATATTTTGAAAAATAAATCATAAAATCATTAAAAACTATGTTGTTTAAATTTGATTGGGGAATAGAAAGGTGCGCCGAGAGTCTTGACGCCGTCTTGGACAGTATTTTATATCGGTTCCCCTCTTTATCTAAATATCAAAGTTTTATTGAAATCAATAATGTTATAGTATTTAAAATCAACAGAAACGGGCAGTTTTTTAGATCTTTAGTTATGTTTCTGTAATTAGTTCTGTAATAGAGTCTCAAGAGAGTTCATCGAATTTGTTGGTATACTCTAGTATAAGAATGTTGACTTAAGCCCATGAGTTACAAAGATCACATTGGATTGACTATTATTTATATTTTTATTCCAAGAACTGCAGAGGAGCTTAAATACAATAACCTTAAAGATAATTATATATATACATAGATAATTATTTTTATTCTGTTCCGTGCTTTGACCAGATATGTTTTCCTAGCGGGCACAGAACGTTTGTCAGACGTCTTAAGGACTTCACACGGACATGTGACGTCTATAAGACGTTGTATAGACGTCTTACGGACGTTGTATAGAGATCTTACAATGTATATATCTTATAATGAATACCTGTAATACTTTTTATAAAACTTTCTTTTTATTTATAAAAAGTGACAACAAGTTACTAAAAATTAGCCAAGTTCATCATTTGCCGCATTTAATCAAAAATCAAAGAAAGTTTTTGTTAGTTCGTTTAATGTCATAAGGTAAAACATTTTATTGGTGTTTATATTCTTTTTACTGAACAAAATCTCTAATATTTCAAAAGTTAAAAAAGTTTTAATAACACCCCCTAAACGATTATTTTAAAAAAATGCGCTTAACTGCATTGTGTAATAACAAACTTGTTTCCAGTGACGGATTGTTTCCAGGAACTTGTGGTGGTAGGCAAATCATAAAAAAAAAGCTCCTCCATTCCTAACATATTTTAGGACTTTCAAATTCTAGTGAGGTAGGAGGGGGGGGGGGAGGGAGGATGCATATTGCAATCGCCCCCTCCCTCCTTAGTTCAGGGAATTACATTTACTCAAGGGATTTACATTTACTCACGTTTGAGTAGTCTTTTTTTTAATTTTACACGTCACGCAATAAGAAGGAAGTGGAAAGGGGTTAGCGATTATGTGACAATTTGTTACAAGGGGTTATTCAATTTTGTGATGCGATTAATCCTTTTTTAGTTTTTTTTATCCAGCTAAGAAAATTTAAAATATTTTGATCTTTAAGTTAAAAAAAACATGACATACCCAGACAGCAAGGATATACTGGTCCGATAGTGGCTAGCCTATGCCAGCGAATTCATTACTGGCCCGATAAAGTTCCGTTCTTGGATTGCCAGTTCTGGGAAGCCATAACAAGGCCATTGCCGAGTCTTTATAAAATTGCCTGAGCTGGGTAGCCGCAAAAAAACCATTAATGATCCAACAAAGATTTGCCGAAGCAGAATAACAGAGACTGGGCCGATACTGGCCCATCAGTTGAATCGATGTATACAAAAACGTTTTAAGTCATAAAAACTATTTTTAAGTCAACAAATTTTGATATATATTTTAACAAATCTAATATTTAAAGATGTCAAAAAGCACCCAGATTTTTTTTTTTGAATTTATTAAAGTAATAATTTTGGATTTAATAAGTTTTTTCTCGTTCCCCGAAAAAATAGTTTTTATGACTTAAAACGTTTTTGTATACATCGATTCAGATGTAAAATCACATTAATAATGATATAAACAAGAGCATTTACGTTAACAGCGCAGATTTTCGCATCCATCTTGAAAGTCGTTTTTTCCACTTTTCATACAAATATATCTAAGAACTTTATTCTTTAAAAAAATACTTTCAGGTGAGAATCTATTCTGTTTTTTATACTCTACATTGCGTACATAATAATTTCTAGATAAATTTTAAAAATTAATATTTTATAAAAAGAAATTTATGTTAAATAATTTCTAAATAAATTTTTGCAAGTTAGTTCTTTTGTTAAATAAATAAAGTTTCGGATAGGATCTATTGTTAGACTACAAATCACATAATGATCATGTTGTATCAACATTGTTTACAAGTCTATTTATCTCAAACGTAATTATTTACATCAAATATTAACCATTAAGTTGGTTTAATGTTTAAATTAATTTTTTTTCGCCAAGCTAAACTGGTTAAAGAAACTTAAAACCTAATTTATTGAAACAACGGCAATTGAAGAATGATAGATATTGATAGAAAAAAACTGATAGAAATGTTGGTTCGATAGAAAAGGAAATATGTTAAATATATGCATGTTATTGACAATAACATATCTACAATAAATATCTACAATAATATTGTAGAGATAATTTGAATAATTTTGCTTTATTTTATTATCTTTTTGTTGTAATAATCTTAACTTTTCTTTAATATAATTTGAGTGTTATTAACACATTTATCTTTTATATTCTTATTGTTTGATAGGAATAATATTAAGATAAAATCTTCTTTATAAATATAGCATAAGAATATTATTGTGTTATGCAAAGTTGTTGAAATCAAAAAATGGATACCTAAGTATTATTAACATATGAGGCATTAGATTGGAAAAGTTATCAAGTCTATATATCTAGATTTGGGCATATAAGTGTTTTTAGCAAAATAATTTGAAAAATTCTTTGTGGACTTGTGAATTTTTATTTTTTTCTAGGAGTTTAATCAATATTTAATATTTTTATCTAAATAAATTTCCTAATTTGTTTACTTATAAATAGAATAAATAAATATAAATAAACCAACAAAGTTGTGATACATTTATTAGTGAATAATCTGACAAAAGTAGATGACTTTACCAGCTTTTCACAGTTTAGTATTTATTTATCGTAGAGTGTTAAAAATATAATTAATTTTTTCACTTTCTCAACTCCTAGTTATAAATGGTTTCATTTGTCGGCTATTCTGTTTATGAAAAAATTATGTTGGCTGTTTGATTTTTTGGATTGTTGTTTATATATTATTTATTGTTGTCTTTTGTAATAGAATTTTCTATAAAGATTTGAGCATTATACCAATTTATTACATCCAAGTCATTAATAATTCTGTATAGTTGTATCACATCACTTCTTAATCTTCTAATTTTTAATGTGGAGAGAAAGGTTTATCAGTGAGTTTTTACATAATAAATTTTTTAAACTATATGTTGGAGTTGTTTAATCATAATAACATGTTTCTGTATATGTAAACTCCTTAATGGGTTCAATATTAAAGGTGAGGTCTAAATAATGGTATAAGTAATAATGTTATATTTCTTTTATCTAATTATTTCAAGAAGTATTTGATTCGCCCTAATGTTAAACTTCCAAAGTCATTTTTTCTCTATAATTTCATTTTTTAAACACTTTCATTAATCGTTATAAAGAATTGCCTCTAATGCTTTTTCTTATTTTGTTATTTTATATGAAAACACCTCAAAGAAAATAATTTCAATTATTAGATTTAATAGTATTGATGTTTTGTTTTTAGAGATTGTTTGTGATGATTAATGTGCCACCTCATAAAAGTATCAAATATTAATGAAGCTATGGCAATAAATATAATGTTGAAACAAAATGCCAAATCTCAAGTTAAATGATTCATCTAAATCTGGTAAGTTTACACTTATTCAAATAAGTTATTAATATTTCTGTTTTCAGTGTTAAAGTGAAGGAAAAGTTTTGTTCTCTTATTTTTATTATTGCTAATGACTAGGTTTACTGTGTTTTATAAAATAGCTTCTGTATATAAAAATATTTAGGAAGATTGAGAGGCAATTAATTTTTTTCTTTTTCTTTTTCTTTTTATTTATTCAAAACAAGTTTAAAATAAATAAAAGAATAAATAAAGTACATAAAATACATACAATAAGAATTTGAAATTTTGTTAACTTTACAATAAGTATGCAGATGCTCGCAGAAGATCATATGATCTTGTCATCAAGAACCGCCTTAACAGTTTTTAAATAAAAAATAGTTGTTTAATGATGCATATGTAAATATTCACCCATAAATACATATATAATTATTTACTCACATATAAATATACAAACATATTAGTATATATACTTACACATACACACTCCTATACATGTATGTCTAAATTTGCACAATTGTCTTGTTTATTCAAATTTGATGAATTTTTTTATCAATGTAGTTTTTAAGTCTCCTAACTTTTTTAGTGCTCCCTAACACCTTATACCTACCAGATACAAATTAAATCTTTTTCTGTTCCCTTGCTGACAAGTTTGTGTTACAGTTAGATAAACAGATTTCATCTGGATATTGTCAATAATGAAAAACATTATATTAGGATTTCAATTTAAATATTTTAAATATATGTTAATAATGCTAAATATTATAGGTTCAATCTTAAAAATTTTAATGGTATAGCGATAATGTGCATCTTTCTTAAAATGTTTAAGGTGCTTTCAATTGTAATCATATTGTGGCAAGATTTTTAAATCATCTATTTATAATAAAATGATAAATTAATTTTTTCACATCGTGTTATATACTTTATTTAGAATCTGCTGTAAAGTAAATTAAATATTCAATCATAAATTGTCAAATCTCAAGAAATGAAATTGTTAATGGAGTTTTGGTTCATAATAATCCAAGTAACGCATGTTTTAATAAATATATTTGTAAGTATCCTGCATTTTTTGTAACTGTAAATTTTAATTGCGATATTTATTACATTTTAGTTCACAAAGTTATAAAAAGATCCTTAACTCAAGTCTATGAAACTATGGTTTGATGTTAATGGATTAAACTTTTTTGTTGATAATAAAAACAATTGTTATTGTAACATGATAATCATGTTGTTTATATGTTGTGACCATTTGGTATATATGTTGTTACTATGTTGTATAAGTATATATGTAATAAATTATTAAGTTGTGCCTATGTTTATTTTTATTTTATAAAAGTTAAAATGGATGTAACCACTAAAGAAGAAAGTAACATTACAAATTGAAGCGGAAATTTATTACGAATCATGTTGACGATTGAATATGAATCGCAGAAAAGCACCATTGTCGAATGGTTGTGAATCAAATCTTTGTATAATAATTGCTTTTTGTCGCGTAAATATATATCTTGAAATATAAGCCTGTTTTTTAAATTTATTCATAATAATTAAAATTTTTAATAATCATTTGTTTAATTCATTTTATTGTCCTTAAACTAATAAAAAATACGCCAAATTTTAACCAAAAAATTACAGTCGATTCTGCTAAAGGTAACTTTAAATAATAAGGAAGTCTAAATATAAAGGAAAATATAGGGACTTCAAATAGGATTGCCCGAAGAAATCCATAACAATCCCATGCGCGACCCAGTTAGTTAACAAAGACAAAATCACGATGGTTACGATGTAAAACTGGCTAATCGTTGTTCTGCCAGTTCTTGTCCTCCACTGGCTAGCAGCTGTTTTGCCATCACTGGCTAGCCACGGCTGGTCCATGAAAAATCCTTAGAGCAAAACGGAGCTTCGCCAACGTTGGCAGCCATAGCTGGTTCAGCGCGGTAGCCTATACAGGACCAGTGCGGGACCATTATAGCCTTGCTGTCTGGGTAATTTATGGACGATTTCTAACAAAGACATCATCAAACATGTGCACTGCTTACGTCAGAAATTTAATTTTCTATTTCAAGTTTTAAAACAAAATTAAAAAGCTGTTAAAAAAGTAACTTTTACTCTGAGGACATTTTTTTATGAGCTAATTTTTCCTTTTACTTGGGTAAACTTTTCAACCGGTAAGATTTACGTAAATGTGAAAGTGAAATTTCACTCAAGCAACAGTACTTTTACTTGTACAAAACTTTGTTACTTTTTCCACCTCTGATTACAATATTATTTTTGAGGAAATATGGCTGTTTTTTAGCTTATATAATCAATGAAAAAAATAAGTAAAATATTTTCTTGATTTATTTAATAAATTTTCTTTGCATATTACAATTACATATTCTTTACATGTTACATTACCGTCAGCCGAGAACCAAAAGGTCGTATGTCCGTTTTTTGTGTTTCTGAGAAAATCAAGTTTTGAAAATTAATTTGTTAAGACTTTCTGCCAGAATTTCCGACTAATTTTTTAAAGATTTTTAAAAGTTTTATCATTCTTGAGAATAGATTTTTTGGACACAAATTGATTGTTGAATATTTATTGATAATAAACAGAAAAAACACAAAATGTTGACTTGGGGCCTCTTGATTCTCGGCTGACGATATACATATTACAATTTCCTTTACATATTAAAATTCTTTTAAACAAATATTATTAACCATAGCCTATAGTTTATAATATTTATTTAAAAGAATTCTAATATGTAAAGGAAAAGTTATAAAATAAATTAAGAAAATCTTTTATTTATTTTTATTATTTAAAAATAAAATTTTAAATTTCAACAGATTTTGGGTTCATTTTAGTATAAAGAGTTTTATTCGTGTTTTTTGTAATCTCAAAAAATATTTGATATTGAAAATATTAATATCCAAGTATAGTAGTCAATGCTAGTTACGCTAATTGGCACTATCACTGACGATACAGGTAGCAAGGGCGGATGAAATGAAATGCTTTACTGAAAAACCCATGTTTTTAACGGGTTTTGTCTCAAAAGCCCATAAATTTCTGAAATAATTTCAAACATTTTGCAGCGTATTAACTTAAATTGGACTGGGAGTTAAATAAAATGGCAAATCGATTGTAGCAACTGTAGCAAAAGTCAATTCGTCATGTTTTGAAACGACTCTATACATACCCCCGATAGTTTATTAAATATTTAGGCTACTCGGTGTAGTTAAGGCAATTTTAAAATATTTATATTTATATTATAGCGTCTGTATTATATTTTGTTGACTAAGACATATAGTTATAAGTTATAAATTAACAAGTTATAAATTTTGCGGTATCTTAAAATATAAATTTTTGTAACGAAAAAACCCGGACCGAAGGTTCTTTTTTTTTTTTAAAAAAAAATCTTTTTAAAATTACAATCGTTTGTCCAAATTTGAATAAGATTTTGAATAAAAACGTTTTTGAGGTGAAATGAACGTCATAGTTTAAAAATATGATCTGTTCTGATCGTTTATTGTCAATTTTAAGCTCTTTCTTCGTCGGAATTCTAATATTTTTTGTAAAAATTGATAGAAATATTGTAGTTTGACAACCATATATAGTTAATATACGTCAGAACCGATTAGAACTAGGATCTATAGCGGGTTAAGGCACTTTTTCAAAAGATTTTAACTAAGTTCATGTTAACGCCGATGAGCGAAATTGATCTTAAGACTCCAAAATGGTGTTCTTTAGATTCACTATTAGGGGTAGTAAAATGTTTTTGAAAGTTATATATAAAAAAAAAGTTTCTTTGAATATAGAAAAAACCTGAAGCAATAAAAAATGATAACATCTAAAGCTCTTGTTTGGGCATCAAATAAAAGAATTCGAATAGTTTGTACACCGACAGTTTGTACATTGACAGAGTGTTTACCTAATGCAAGTTTTAAAACGTCTAGTAACACTTAGTATATGATCTAGTTGGCATCAAAACTTCAAAAATGTTAAACTAAAGAAACATATTGCACAATTTTCCTCTCAGATAGATTTTTAGTTTATTCTAAAAGTGCAAGGAACTTTCGACTACTTTTTTTTTTCTATTTTCTACCAGGAACTAATATTCTGTGACAAGGTGTAGGCTCCAAAAATGTTATTGTATGAGGAAGTTGCTGTTTTCGGAAAACCATTGATATAAATTCTTTTTCAAAAAGTGTTTTAGATATTATGATAACTTGTAATACGAGTTATATGTTTGATGGGCCTAAATTTCTATTGAGATGTTGTGAAAATCTGTAAACAAATAAATTCTTAACTTTTATGTAATAAAATTCATTTAACTCTAGAATCAGTAACAGAGTCAAATATCGAAGCAAAGGCAATTAAATGTGATAAAAATCTAACTCCAACATTTTATGAAAAGTCTTGGTTAACTACAGATAGAACTCTTGTTGTTTAACTTTTGTCTGCGTTTTCAAAAACATACGAAATAATGGACTTAAAAAGTAAAGGTTTTTTTTCTGACTTACAATGCTCTTCTTAATCAACCAGATGCTTCCTCAGAGATCTAAATGATAAACAAAGAAGTTTGTTTGGAATTTTAGCAATACAGCATTATGCATAAAAAAAATCAGACAAATGACATAAAGTATCAACACATGTCACAAGGTATTTACTTAATTAATTTAAAAGGCATAAAATATCAACGCATGTCACAAGGATACACAGCAAAATCCACGATTCTTGTTTTAAGCAAAAAAAGTCTTAAAACAAGAAAAAAAAGACTTGTCCGCCGCGTAAGCATTTTTTTTTTCTTGTTTTAAGAATATGTTTGCTCAGAATAAAGACTTTTTTTTTCTTGTTTTAAGATTTATTTTTATCAATAAGAATTTTTTTCTTATTTAAGGGACATTTTTGCTTAAAATAAGATTCTATTATCTTGTTTCAATAATATTTTCCTCGAACGGTAAAACAATATTACAAGAGTATTTTTTCTATGGAAAAAATGAAACATTTTAAAATTAGGATAATATAAAATAAGAATATTCAAAAAGTATTTATACATTTAAACAAATCTCATCGTTGAAATAAAACTTGTTGTTCTTTGGAATGTCCAGTTATTAGTAATGTAGCGGCAATGCAATAGGCTACTCATCTGACTCAAACGAGTTTGTGTTGAGCTTTTATTTTTAAATAAAATATAATGTAAGTGTAAAATATAATGTAAATTGGGTATGCCGTCATGACATGGGCGTCATAATCCATGTCCATTACATAGTGTATTCCAATAAGTCCAATCACGGCGTCAGAAAATGAAATACTTCGTAAAATAATTTTTTTGTCATGCTTAACGATTGCCTCGTCTCCATCGTCTGTTATGATAAGGATTTATTTTATCTGAAAATAAATTTAACAAACTCAAATCTAAAATTTAACATTACCATCTTTTCATATGTTAAAATTTTAGAAATCCTTACTTTTATATATATATATATATATATATATATATATATATATATATATATATATATATATATTCATGCTGATTTAGGTGAGCAGTGTGATATCATAATAGCTAGCTGCTGGGGGCTTCAGTACATAAATCGACTGACAAATAGCCTGACTAGAAGTGGAATGCTGTTACATCGACTGAGGGTTTGGCATGGGGCAGCAATCTTTTAATTCATTATTCTTCGTGTTTTTTCTTTTTTTCCCCAAAACAGCCATATCGATTTAGATAAGCAAAAAAAGTGAGCAAATGCTTACATAAATATGCTATAGTAGATATATCAACCCTTGGAATTAGGAAAAATGAGGTAAGCAATATTTTGCAGACCTCAATCTTTTAGAGGTCGGCAAGAAAAATTTAATACAAAGGTCCTCAACACATTTTAGGTTGGCTGTTAAGTTGACACTGCTGAATGCTGACCCTAATTCCGAGGGCTGATATATATAATATATATATATATATATATATATATATATATATATATATATATATATATATATATATATATATATATATATATATATATATATATATATTTAATATGTATGTATATATATATATATGTATATATATATATATATATATATATATATATATATATATATATATATATATATATATATATATATGTATGTATATATATGTATATATATATATATATATATATATATATATATATATATATATATATATATATATATATATATATATGATATATGTATATACATGATATATGTATATACATGATATAT
Source organism: Hydra vulgaris (assembly GCF_038396675.1). Lineage (NCBI taxonomy): Eukaryota > Metazoa > Cnidaria > Hydrozoa > Anthoathecata > Hydridae > Hydra > Hydra vulgaris. Next base: position 29,898,834 of record NC_088924.1, on the reverse strand, counting down.
GTATATACATGATATATGTATATACATGATATATGTATATACATGATATATGTATATTTATGATATATGTATATATATGAGATATATGTATATATATTCAAGTGTTTTCAAAAGATCATGCAAACTTACAGCATTGTTTAAAAAATATGTCCAGTTTTAGTCTTTTTTTTCTTTGAATTTCATTTGAGAATAAACCTGACCTCGTTTTCATCTTTTATGGTGAAACCTTTTGTGAAAATGGTTTTATGTTTGCAAATTGTAATCTGATGTCGACCTGCAACAGTTTAAGGTTGGCAATTTATTGCCCACTTTAGTTTTCTTAATTCTGAAAATTTCTTAATTTCTTAATTAACTACCAACTTGAGTATTCCAGAATGTAAAAGTGTGTCAATTTCTTCAGTCAAGCTTACTCTCATTGAGTCAACTGTGACAGAAGACTTTAATACACAAGGTATCTTGCCAACAATCTGAATTAAACAATAATAAAAAAAAAGCATACAAACAGTTTTAAAAAGCAGAGGATAATTATAGAATAACCCATTAGGACATTGGAGTTTTGAAAAATAACTACTCACTTTAGAAAGGATTTGTGATTTTGAAACAATGTTAGATTTTTTCCAATAAAATATAAAATCAACAATGAAAAAAAAAAATCTTACCACTGTCACATTAGAGAAACATGGGTATTTTTCTAAAACTGTTGCAGTTCTATCAACTCTGTCAACTGAACATTTATTTACACAGGTCCTTTTTTGAGTAAATTTAGCATCCAATTTCTTTGTTCATTTAATTAGATCATGTTATAAAAATAAAGATAAAAGAATGTAAAAAACAAACAAAATTAATTATTAATATTAATTTTAATAATTGAAAAGTAATGTTTTCTTTACTTACTTTACATTGCGTATATTTGGAAACTTGTAATTGCTAAAAAGAAAACACACACATATATCATGTCAGGGTGTTAGCCAGCCTGATGGCGCCGCGTATAACGCGGTTTCCTAATTGGTTTAAAATTCCCAAAGGTTTTTAAAATCATGGTAAAAAAGAAAAAGAAATCAGTCTCAGATTTAAATTGTTGCGCTAGACTAGTAAAAAACGCAATTAGTACGCGCGCACTGTTCTATAAATAGACCACCAGGTTGAAACTCTCCCCATGCCCATTTTTTTTGCATCATATCAATCATATGCAATAGTAAACACAATTTATGTTGTTAAAAAAATCTGAACTAAGTGCTAAGTATGTAAATTTTAAAAATTAAAACATATCATTTTTTGCTTTTTTTTTACTATATTTTAAGTAAAGTCAGCCATTATGGCATTCAAAATAAATTATTTACGGCTATAATATTTATAAGATATAATTAATATTTTCCAACATGACGACAGAATTTAAAATGTGTACTTGCGCAGTTTGCTTGGCAAATAAAGGTATCAGATCAAAATGTCTAACGCTTATAACACCCTCAGTATGCAAAAATATTCAAAAATACATTTGGCCAACTTATCTTAAATTATTTGTTTTTCCAGTGTAAGTAGATAAACCATTACATGATAAACACTTTAAATAATAAATAACATTTTTGCTATTACAAGTAATGCGACTTTTAATATTCCAAATAGTTCCATTAGACGTCTCAAACTTATCAACTTCTTGTAAATATAATTGGCAAATTTTACAACGAATATCTTTACATTTGAATAAACCCGTTTTTTTGATAGATGAAATATAATGAAATTTTGAAGAAGTTAGTTGTCTAAGTAAATTTGGTGGTTGTTTGTAGGCCGTTTAAGAAACCGTACTAATGGTCATATTTCCAGTTGCAGAACAGGAAATTCTACAGACCAATTTGACAATCATGTATTTGAATGCCAGAGATTGCACAACAAAACTATAGAACCTTTTTTCCAACTCTTTGTTTTCCTTGAATTAAAAAGTGAAAAAAATTTGTTGTCATATGAAAGTCATTTACATAAACAAAAACATGACACATTTAATTGAGACTTCCTTTTTTAAAAAAATGTTACAATGGTAACTCATAGTTACAATATAGCAATTTAATTTTTCTATTATCTAACTTTCTACAGTAATATAAAAAAATTTGATAAAGCATTAAACATAGCACTACTGATGAAAGTAGTGAAAGGCCTCTAGTGCTTTTTTATTATTTATATATTTATTTAAAAGAAATAAATCTTTTTTCAAATTTCAAAAATTCAATTATTGTTTTTTTTGCTTGGCATACCTTTTTCCATTATATATATATATATATATATATATATATATATATATATATATATAGGTTGATAGAAGCAGTATTAGACAAACCTCCTCACTGCTAGGTATCCAAAAAAATGTAGATACAGAGCCAAATACAACTGTTTTAAATACAACTGAGAAAATCTGTAGTCTTTGCTATTTAAATCTTGGTATGAATAATAAATATTATGGTTTTATAATTTAAATAAATTTTATTGAAATGTATTTTTCCTTTATTTTTTATCAATCAAATCTGTTATATAAAAAAGTTTGTTAAATATTGTTCGCAACTAGAGCAAAAGTCTAGACACTATTTGAAACACGTCAGGCCGTCAAATCCTAAGCAAAAATGCAAAAAAGATTATTTTAGAGTAAGTATTAAGCAAGTAATTATCAAAAAGGACAAAAGTCCAGTTAGAAGCTTACAATTTAGTGGTAAGAATGGGCAGGACTGATTTCCGTATGTTTTTAATAATTAGGGTTTTTTTTTTTTTTTTTTTTTTGTATAACTTCGTATCTGAACCCCAAAAGAACCCAGTTACTTTAAGGAACACATACAGCTGTAAAAACGTGAGTGAGAAAGAAGCTATAATTTTATTGGAGTTAGTGTTAGTTAGACAATGATCAAAAAAGTTAGACAGGTGCCCAGTATAGAAGCATTTAGTGAAGAGGGGGAAGTTCTTGTCACTTATATTTATATCGCTATATGAAATGTATATCATTTTAGCGCAGATATTCAATTTATATATAGTTTATATCTAAATTTAGTTTATACTGCTTTATTGAAAATATTCAATTAATACTTTGTTAAGAAATTATAATTTGCTTATATTATATTTGTTTATTTTATGTTAGTAAAACTCTCTCAATTTATATTAAATCATAATGTCCTTTAGTGAAAACATTTGTTAATATTTAGTTTATTATTAATTATAATTTATACCGTATAAATGGAGCTATTCGATTTACGATCTATGTCGTTTTAGTGGAGTAATTTGTTTTTTAAACCTGTAAACCATTTTAGTAGAATTTTTCGTTTTATACTAAGGTTATATTTTAATATACCCTTTGTTATTATATATAATTTAAATTTATGTAAACTTATCCTCATCTTAATTAATACTCTTTAAATGGAAATATTTGTTTTAAAATTATTATTGTTTTATTGCTTTTTTATTTTTGATTATAATTGGGAAATGTTTGTTTTATATTTATGTCTAATACTTTTAAGTAATGCCTTGGACCGGAAATATTCGTTTTATAAATAAATAAAATAAATTTAAATGTCAGATATAATTATAGCTTAACCGTTTAGTCGATCGTTTTAGTAAATTTCTTTTATAAAAATATGCAGCTTTATAGCAAAAATATTTGTTTTACATTTAGTTTATAGATAGCGATATACAGAATGAATCCGTGCACCACCAAGCAACACGAATTCGTCAGCCTCAGACGAAAAATATTAAACACCCAATTAAAACTATAAGAACCCCTAAGATAAGTACAAAATTTACAATTACTTTATATCTAAATTACTTCAATTGTATATATTTCTTTACTGTTTAAATTTTTTTTTACAAAAACCAAAACAACTGTTAATAATTGCCATCGTTATGGTAATCACAATGTGATTACCATAAAGATACCATTAAAGAGAGCTCTCTAGGTAAATAAATTTAAGTCCACAAACTGCAAGGTTTAACTATAAATTGGGTAAAATTAGTTTCAAACGGCCTGAACTATCATTTGTTTGTCGCAATTTTTTAGCAATTGTTTTTAGCAATGTACAGTACCCAAAAAATGCGCGAATCTACAAGAACAACCTCATCAACTAAGCGATAGGGCAATAATTATTTAAAAATATTTAGCCACCTAAATAAGTATTATTCTTAGCTCGTTGGTATGAGTCAGTACAACTCCAACCAACTCAACTCCAACCAACTCAACTCCAACCAACTCAACTCCAACCAACTCAACTCCAACCAGGTCGTGATTTAGGTAAGTAGGGTAAAAGCTTGAAGAACCAATTAGGACGAACCGATCAGTCGGATTACCCGGAGCATCTACAGTTCGTTGACCTATTGGTGAATGGTTCTTGTTGCAAACACCCCACATAAACAACCAGATCAGCAGGAAAGTGTATTAGTGTACAAAGAAGTAAATATTTAGGTAGGGTAAAAGCTCCAAAAACTAATTATGACGAACCAATCAGTCGGATTACCCGTTAACATATTCGTGAAAAACTAATTATGATGAACCAATCAGTCGGATTACCCGGAACATCTACAATTCGTTGACCTATTCGTGAAAAGTCCTTATTGCAAACACCATACACAAACAACCAGATCAGCAGAAAAGTGTCTGAGAAAGAAAAGAATTTTCACAAAAACAGCAAAAGACATTCAATGTATTATAGACGTGTCAAGGCATCTATTACAATTAAGAGGATGGTAGTATAGGTCAATCTAATATTACTCATGCAGTTCGTGATCCTAGCATATTAAATTATATAAAAAAGTTTATAATGTAGAAACAATCCACAACTATTTAGATTCTTTTTATAAGTGCAAATATTTTGCACTTGTATTATATTGTTAACTTGTTTGTTCCAAGAAATTTTTAAAAATTTATATTGTTTTTAATAACTTTAAAAATTCTATATTGTTTGATAAATGTTAAAATCAAACTGTAAAGTTTGATTCAATAGTTTTATTGTTTTATTTCTTATTCAATTTTTAGTTATTTTAAAATACTTGTTAAATTATCACTGTTAATTTTAGGCAGAGGAGTTTCTCATACTTGTTGCAAAAGTAACGCTGTAAGCAATATCATAGATATCAGTGAGTCGCTTGGAGAGAGAAATGCAGAACAAATAGTTTCTGGATTATTAAAACGCAAAATGGAACGTGAAAACATTGTAAGCGGAGAGCAGTTCACGTTGTCTACAGGTGGAAATCTTCTCTCGGTTACAGTTAGAGTTAATAAAATTAAGTCAAAAAGAAAGAAAATAAACCAGATCTCATTCCAAACTATTATGGAGCTATCCAATGAATTAGAACTTTCTAAAAACAAAACAAAAAAATTATGTTCTACTTTAAGAAGGAACATAACTGATGTTGTAGAATCAAGTATTAATATTAAAATGACTGAATTAGAGGAAACTCTTGATTCTTTATATGAATGCAAAACAGAGGAACTGAGAGAATAGAATTTCTATAAATGGTGGTCAAAACTTTTTAAAAGTTATCATTAATGTTTTTGATCCAAAAAATCACTATTCTTCATCTGAAATATATGAAGATTCTGGCATAAAACGTTGTTATATTCTTGCCATTGTGGAGTTGGTTTCAGAGGACAATGACAATCTTAAAAAAATTATTAGCTCCTCTAAAACTTGAAGAAGTAAATTTTAGTCTTGCATTTAATTTAAAGTGTGCAAACAGTATTTTTGGACTATCAGGTCACTCTGGTAAATATGCCTGTTTGTATTGTGAAGGAGAAAGCTCGCTAGAAACAGGAAAACTTGGAACTTTAGGCTCCATAGACCTGTGTTATGATCAATATGTATGTGATGGGAAAAAAAGATTGAAAATGCAGGAATACAAAAATGTTATCAATCCTCGTTTAACTTACTTACATGTAGAACAAGAAACTCTTCTTGAACACATTGTTCCTCAACCTGAGCTCCACATTTTGATGGAAGTTGTAGATAAATTTTGTACTTTACTTTTGTGTGTTTGGCCACCTTTTGAAAATTGGTTGAAAACACATTACATACTAATGAGAGGGTATCATGGTGTAGGTTTAGATGGAAACAACGCAAATAGATTAATCTCCTTGTTAGATGTCTTAGAGAGAGATGTCACCTTTGCTGCAGCAATTAATATTTTACCAATAGTTAATTGTTTGCGTAAATTTTTATTAATAAATCAGCATTGTTTGGTTTGGAACTGGGTATAGATATTTCTGTTAAAATTGAAGACTTCAAAAGTTCATTTTTTAATCTTCAACTGTATACCAAAGATATTTTTGACTACAATTTAACAGTTTCATGGAAAATTCATATTTTAGTGTGTCACATTCTCCCTTTTGTAGAACACAATAATACTAGCTTAGGTAACTATGCAGAACAATGTGGTGAAGCTGTTCATCAGAAATTTGGGTGAATTATAAAAGAACTATTGGACACAAAAATTATGCAGAAAAGTTAAAATTTGCTGTAGTGAATTTCAATTTAAACAAACAATAGTGAAAATATCATTTGTGTTATAAATATATTTATTGAGTGTTTTTTTTTAAATATAATAGATAAATATTATTATTAAATGTTTTTTTTTTAAATATAATAGACAAATATTATTGTGTTATTTTGACAACCATAATGGCTGACTTTATTTTAACTTTAAAAGAAAAAAAGAAAGAAATGATGTGTTTTAATTTTTAAATTTTACATACTTAGCACTTAGTTCAGATTTTTTCGGCAACATAAATTGTGTTTACTATTGCATATGATTGATATAATGCAAAAAAATTGGGAGTGGGGAGAGTTTCAACCTGGTGGTCAATTTGGAGAACAGTGCTGTATGATATTTTGTTGACTTCTACATATTTCCGTTAAATGATCAGGTCTGTGAATCATGAAAAGACGGAAAAAATAAAATGATAAATTTTGCGGTATCATAAAATATAAATATTTGATGCGAAAAAACCCAGATTGTAGATTTTTTTTTTCTTCTAAATCTTCTTAAAATCCTAATTCGCTTGTCCAAATTCGTATAAGATTTTAAATAAATACGATTCTTAGGTAAAATGAACATCATAGATTAAAAACTTTTAACGTTTATTGGCGCTTTCTCTTGATTGCAAGTTCTTTTTTGGTCAGAATTCTTGTATTTTTTGTAAAAATTGATAGAAATATTGTATTTTGACAACTATATAAAGCTAATAGGTCAGAAACGATAAGAACTATAGTAAATTAAGGCACTTTTTCAAAAGATTTTAACTAAATTCATGTTAACGCCGATGAGCGAAAGTGATCTAAAGGCTCCAAAGTGGTATTCTTTGTATTCACAATTAGGGGTAGTAAAATGGATTAGAAAATTATATAAAAAGAGAAAAATTCTTCATATATTAAAAAAACCTGAAGCGAAAAAAATATAACATCTAATGCTTTCGTTTGGACATAATACGCCTATAAAATCATGCAAATTTCAAATAAATAAATTCGAATAATTTGTAAATCGCCCTAATTACACCGAGTATTTAAATAAAAGTAACATTATATTTGACGGAAATTAGCGAGCCAACCAATTTTTCAATAAAAGGTTATTAAAATTTTGGAAACTTTAATTTAACTTTCATTTAAAAGCTATCGATTTAAATAAGTTTTTTATTATTTGAATTTATCTTATGATAAAAATTGTAATATAAAGTATGATGAACAATAATAAATTTTTAAATAGTTAAAAATTTTTTTTAACTATTTAAAAACTTTTCGTTTTAAAATACTAAGTATTTTAAATACGTATAATAAATAAATAAGTACTTTAAATCTGATATATTCGAAATCTTTCCATATAATTAGGGTTGTCAAACGTCTGGATTTTACAAAAATTACAATTTTACGGATTTTACAAACCTGTAATAATTTTTTTTTGTTTATTTTCCTTCGTAAAAGCCGTAAAATTCTGGCATTCCTAAGTATAATGTATAGTTTTTTTATCGACTGTCGTTAAAAAGTTGTTTTAGCATGTTAAAAAGTTACAAGAGGATCTTGGAAATCGTCAAAAATAGTTTTGTTAAAAATTAAATACTGTTTAGCATTTTTTTTACATTTATAATTTAAAAATGAAAATAAAAATAAAAAAAGACAATATATGTAACTAATCGTTTAAACCTTTTAAAACTGTATTTAAAAGCGATTTACGCAATTAAAATAGATTTTACGCAATTAAAATAGATTTTACGCAATTAAAATAGACAAAGTTTCAATAAATAAATTTATTAATTCATTCATTAAAACTGCAAACAATTGTTTTTTGTTCTAGTTTTCTCTCAACAATAATAAACAAAGGAGAGAAGCAATTTAAAAATAAAAACTGACGAAAATTGCTCAAAATGAAACAAGTTGAATAATTATAGTTAAACATTTATAAAATATAAAAATGCTCCTGAAAAATAAAACAGAAAAATATTCCTATGAATAACCCAGCAAAAATAGAAAATTTTTATTGAAACTTAATTGTATCTAAAAAATTGTATCTACTTTTTTAAATGTCAGAATGTAATGACCTTTTTTTTTTTTAGCCGCACCTAAATTCCCAACTTCGCTAAAACGCTGTATGAATTTTCTTCTGGCTAACACCCTGCATGTGTGTGTATAAAGCATACACATGCATTTCATGGATATTTAGAAACAATACTAGTACTAATCTAAAAAAAATTTAGCAATAACAATATTAAAATAGCTATAATATTATAAACAATAACAATAACGATATGAGTAATAGTAAAAAAATGCTATAACAATATATTACAAATAATCATACCAAGAGCAATAATGATAATAACCAACGATGAGCTGAACATTTTACAAACAGTATCTCTCCAAAAAAAGGCATAAAGACAAGTTTTAATATAGTTTAGTGATTTAAATTAAATATAAAAAAAAAAATTATTCCATGAATAAAACATGGTAAATTATTCCAAGATTTTATGCATTAGTTTGTGATTTATGGTCGTACTAACTGAACAATGATTTAGGATATATAATTTACCAAGGTTACTAAAAGATGGAAGATGATAACGAGAGCTTTTTATAGAAGTAAAAAAATTTCAGATTGAGAGAGGTATGGTAACTTGTGTTTGACTCCAGACCAATAGACAATTTAAAAAATGTACACGAGCGCGCAATTTGATAATATTGGATAGAAAGTAAAGGATATTAGAATTCTTTACGATATTCTTGAGGGTATATTATTCTAAATGTCTTGTTTTTAGATAAGATATTTTTAAAAAATTATTGGTTGATAAGTAGTTTATAGGATATTTCACTGAAATTATAAGTATACAAAGGGCTTAAAAAGTATTCCTAAATCAAAAAAATAACAATAGCCATCAAGTATAAAGAAAATAATAATAACAATGAAAAAAAAACTTTTAATTTGTGCAGTTAGAAATTCTCAAAGTTTATTTCAAAAAAATAAAAAAATCACTCAATATTACAACAACAACAACAACATCCAAAAGCAATATATTTACCAGAAATATAGATGTTTTACATAAGCATCAAACATGCTTATGTAAAGCATGCTTATGTATAACGTGCCATGTTTAATAGCATTGTTATTGAATTAAAAAAAACATATGTACAATCCATATTTTGGATTGTTCACTCTCTTATAGCCTTAATTTTATTTATTTACTAATAAAAAAAAGACATTTATTTATTGAGTCAGGTCAATAATATGGTTGCAACATAAATTTTTACAAAAATAAAACTAAAAAAACAGTTGCCATATAAAAAAAGATTATGTAGGTAAGAGCAGCGGGCCATTTTAGAATCTCTGATATTTCTAAAAACTTCTGGCATATGCGCACCATAACGCTCGTAATCAACCGTGCCTAATTAAAGGTTTTTGAGTTTTTTGGGCCCTACTAGGTATGGGGGGGGTAGACCTTCTTGCCACACACTGGCCTACAAAAGTTCTCTGATACGTCGCTAGGTAGTATATTTATTTTTGCTTTGTTCATATATATATATATATATATATATATATATATATATATATATATATATATATATATATATATATATATATATATATATATATATATATATATATATATATATATATATATATATGAAATGATATAGATATATATATGAAATGATATAAATGAAATAGAACACAACGATCAGAACTCTATTGCCGAACAATTCAACAATTTCTTTGCAAATATTGGCCCTAACATGGCGTCTAAAATTCAAACCGCAAATAACTCCTTTGAAAATTATTTTACTGATCTAAATAGCGAACTAACTTTCAACGGATTAAGCTATGAAGAACTCGAAAATGCAAAAAACTCTTTAAAAATCAACAAAGCACCAGGAATTGATGAAATTTGTAGCAATATTGTAATGAGTATCTTTCCGATAATAAAGAAACCCCTCTTCGAAATATTTAAATCTTCAATTACAACAGGAACCGTTCCAGAGAAATTGAAAATTGCTAAAATTGTACCAATATATAAAACTGGAGAACCATACTTACTAAACAATTATAGACCAATCTCAATTCTTCCTGTATTCTCAAAACTCCTCGAACGAATAATTTATAATAAATTATACCAATATATAACAAACAACAATATCTTAAATACAAAACAATTCGGCTTTCAAAAGCAACATGCAACCGAACATGCAATCGTAGATCTTGTAAATAGCATCAACTACTCATTTGTTAATAAAGAATTTGTTTTAGGAATCTTTATAGATTTATCGAAAGCATTCGATACTGTTGATCATGCTATCCTGTTAAAAAAATTGGAAAAATATGGCGTAAAAAATGTTGCATTACTCTGGTTTAAAAATTTTTTGCTAAACAGACAGCAATGTGTTAATACTGATGAAAATATCTGTTCAAAATTGCTTAAGATTAAATGTGGCGTTCCCCAAGGTTCCATTCTAGCTCCCTTATTGTTCTTAATATACATTAACGATCTTCCAAAAGTCTTAAACAAACTTGATGTAATAATGTTTGCAGATGATACTAATTTATTTTATTCATCTCAGTCTATTGAAGAACTCTTTGAAACAACGAATATCGAACTTGAAAAACTTAATATCTGGCTAAAATCTAATAAATTATCTTTAAACACAGAAAAAACCAATTACATTTTATTCCATCCCAACCAAAAAAGAAAAAAAATACCTAATATATTACCATTGCTAAAAATAGAAAACAAAAATATTGAAAGAACCTCAATAACAAAATTTCTAGGTTTACTAATTGACGAAAATATTTCATGGAAAGCACACATTGACTATTTAAATACAAAAATAACCAAAAACATTGGCGTGCTATACAAAGCTAGACCAATGTTATCCCAAGAAAATCTAAAACGTCTTTATTTCTCATTTATACAGACCTATTATACATATGGTAATATAGCATGGGCAAGTACCAATAAATCCAATTTGAAATCACTTTATCGACGTCAAAAACATGCCGTTAGAATTGTCTATAAAAAAGACAAATTCACTCATGCTGAACCTTTGTTAAAACTCCTTAATGCACTAAACGTCTATAGAATAAACATTTATCAAAACTTATTGTTTATGCTGAAATATAAACTCGGGCTTGTCCCATCACATTTCTCAAATGATTTCTTTAAAAGCAATAGAAATAGATATGACACTCGAGAAGTAGGAAACTTTAATATACCGTTTAGAAAAACAAAACTATCGCGTTTCACAATTTCATATCGCGGTCCCTATCTCTATAATAAACTGATATCCAGAAATGCCATAATTACAAAATTAGATAACCAAAATTGTTTGAAAATCTTACTAAAAAAATTCGTTTTAAATATAAACAATTATATGAACTTACACTAAACTAATACTGAAACTAGAGCCAAAATTAACGTTGAAGCGAAAATCCCAAAAAACTTCAATAACAAATATTAATATAAAAAATATATAAATCAAAAATAATTTTATTTATGCCTAATCATATATTTATGTGTGCAAAATCTAGCATTTATCAATTATTTTTTATCTTACATTTTATTGTATGTGAATCCAATATAAAATGAACTACCATTATACTTTGTGAAACTAGAAACATGTAAAAACAAAAATACAAAAAATATTACTAGTACAAGCGGTTTCTTGATGACAAGACCATCTGGTCTTCTGCAAGTTTCCCGCGTTCTTTTAATAATAATGATACCCTGCAGTTATATTCTTTGTATTCTATAAAGTTGTGAGATTTTATTTTTTCTCCTACCATCATATATTTTATAAAAATATATATATATATATATATATATATATATATATATATATATATATATATATATATATATATATATATATATATATATATATATATTTATATTTATATTTATCTATATATATATATATTTATATTTGTATATGTATATATATATATATATATATATATATATATATATATATATATATATATATATATATATATATATATATATATATATATATATAGGGCCGGCGCGAGTAGGTGTCACGTAGGGGGGAGGGGGTGAGTCCATTACAGCTTTTGCTGACTGATAAAAAATAAATAAATAATGTCCTCGTTTTTTAAATTTGCCGACTGCCTTATCGACACTTGCCGACTGCCTGTCTAAATTTACCGACTAACTTGTCTGAAAGGTCTGCATTTGCCGACTGACTTGCAAAAATGGTCAAAATCGCCCACTAAATGAACAAATAAATCATTGATGGAGGGGTATCACACCCCTTCCCCCATCGCGCGGGACTTATTATTATTCCTAATTTTATAATATTATTATGTTATTATAAAAATAGGAATAATGTTTTTTATTGAAATATCCTTAAATAAAAATGAAGTTCTTAAAATATGAATGAAGTTCTTAAAATAAGAACAAAGTTTCTTAAAATAAGAACAAAAATTCTTGACCTTGAATCTTTGATTTTGTAGACCAAATTATACACGTGAAGAAATAATCTAGCTGATTAAAATGCTGAAACACTTTTGTTACTAATGGGTCATTCCAGCTAAATTTAATTTATGCTCCGCACCATGCCATCTCAGATTTTGATGATTTTCGGAATGCAAGCTTATATTAATGAAAAAAAACTTCACTTCAAATTTTAGTGTCTGACTCCTTACGGTTTCGGAAATATCAATACTCAGTCCCAATCTCTTTTTTGATTATTTTTTTAGCGCCATTCGTTTTTTAAGCTAATTACATAAAACAATTAGATTTAACTTATAAAATACTTGCTCAATAATGTTGAAAACTTGTACCTAGCTATTTTTTTAGGAGGAGGAACTCAAAAATAATACCTAAAACAATAAAAAATTAAAGCCTCAAAAAATTAAATCCTATGAAAATTCAATTTCAAAATGGTATAACATTTTTTTTGATGCCGCGATCAAAAAGAATTCTTTGCTTGCTGGGAGTATATCTTGAAACACCTATAAGATATGATTCTGAAATTTTTTCCTATGGCTCTATATATAACAAAATCCATATTAAAAATACTGCATGGCTTTTCTTTTTTTTGAATCTGATTTATTTGCATTGAAAGTTCCATAAAAACATTAAGAAAATTTTTTATCTAATACTGAAAAAAAAAATATATATACTTTTTTTTTTTGCATTTTTTTACAAAGATTTTAGAATCTCAGTTCTATTGAATAAACTTGTTTGCATTTCACATTAAAGATCTTTACTTTATACAACCTTCGTGTTTAGTGAAGGATTTCTCTATTAACGAATCTTTAAATAATTATTTTAAAATAATTTCTTACAGAACTAAAATATTATATAAAAATATTAATGATATAGAAAGATGTTTAATTGGATTAATAATTGAAGAAAAATGTCACAAACAAACATCCTATGATATCAAAAATGATGTGAAAATCAAAATATCAAAAATAAAGAGAAATCCAATGATATTAAGAAAATTTGAAATCTCGAAGGTATAGAAAAAGACTTGATAATTAGTCGTTAAAAGTGACATTAAAAGTGATAAAAATACAATGATTTATTGCATTTATAGATTAATATAGATTTATGAAGATGAAGATAATGAACTTCTTAAATCTCAATTCTTTTTTGACAGCTATGAACATAAGTCCTCTCAAAACGCATACTGTGAATCTCAAAAGTTGCTCTCGGTAAAAAGAAATCATAACACGTTTAAAAAACAATAAAGTTAGGTATTGCAAGGACTTTAAATAAATATCCTAATCAGTTAAGCCATGAAGATTCCTTCAATAAGTTATCTAAGAAGGTTAAATGTAAAGCAAATGATATGGATATACTTGCAGGAAAAATTAAAGAAAAAATGTTAACTTTCAAATGGAATCAGAAAATTTAATTACAACTGTTTTTAAAACCTTAGTCTAACAAATGTATAGAAGAAGAATATAATGTTTCTAATTATATGGTGCAGATATCACGCTATCTGCTGCTGAAAAATCGTAGTTTATCTTTCCCTGAAAAAAAAAGGAAAAGAAATATCTCATTTGTACGTATGTGTATTGACTCTATACTAAATTTAAAACCAGTTATCCTGATATAAAGACTTGTTTTTGTCCACTTTTGCTCAAATCGTTCAAAATGGTTCATTACAATGTGAGCATCTGGTACGCATACAGTATGTGTGTGATCACACACATACTGTATGCGTACCTACCATCAAAATGCCAAGTTATTGATTAGTGCAGTTGAATTATCAAAGGTTTATCATGAACTTATTGATATGCTTGTTTGTTGTAGGGCTAATAAAAATTGCATGATACATTGTTGCCCTTTGTGTCCAGAAGATTCTATATTAAGATAGATAGATATTAATGAAGATGATTGTATCGATTACAAACAATGGAAAACAACAGACCGATCTGCTAGTAAGTCTAACAGAAATCACACGTTTTCGTTAATAATCTAATAAATAAGTTACAAAAACTTACTGTTCATTCTTACATTGCTGATTTTTTAAAGTATTTTAAAAATGAGTTGGGGTTTTGAATTATAAAACTTTAATGCAAATAAATCTTTTTTGTTACATATAGAACATTTGAAAAAAATTTCATTATCATATCTTTCAGGCATCTCAAGATAAACATTTTTTGTACGGGGCATCAAAAAACTTACAAAAGTTTTACAATATTGTGAAAATAAATTTTCGTATAGAAGCTTTAATTTTTTTGGTATCATTTTTGAGTTCCTCTCCCTAAAATAGTATCGTAAATAGAAAATACTTTATTTTTATTTTTTTAGTTTACAATGTTAGTCGTGATAACATGATGTAAACAAGGTTTCCGAAAGAAGATCACTAAGATCATATCATCGGAACCTTAACAAAATAAACTAACAAGTTTACAAATATCTTGTAAAGTGTACGTTACAATAAAGTAGAATATATATATATAGAATCACACATGCAAAACTGTAAACAATATAAGCAACATATATAAATGTTAAAGCAATATAAATGGTTGTAAACAACAAAACGTTAGAGAAAAATAATCAAAATCCAAAATAAAGTTAAAAGTAGATGAATTTATTAGTAATACTGTGAAATGTTATCGAGGGAAAGAATTAAATTTTTTATTTTGTTTTTAAAAAGACAAAAAGAATTTGGTCGATCGAAATCAAAGTTTGGAAAAATAAGTTTATTCCATAGGTGCGGCACACGATAGGCAAGACAAAATTATTTAAAATTTGTTTGAAAAAAAGGTTTGTTAAACAATTTTTTTTTTTAAGAGTGTATTTGTTGCTGGATTTTAAATGAAAAGATCTTAAAAGACTGGGGAGGATAAATTGTTTTTCCACATAAAAACAAATCATAAACTTTTCAAAGCATTGAGTTAAAATATATTTAAAATTTTCATTTCAATAAAAAAAGGTTTACAATGAGAAAAAATTGCTTGTTTCTGAAAGCGATAAAGACGATGTAATTTACTTTTTACAGCACTTCCCCAGGCAATATTAGCGTAGTTTATGTACAGTGATTATTGAGATAAGTTCAAGCTTTGTATAAAACTCCAATGCTTTTAAAAACTTAAGTGCATACATAATTAATATGCTGATTCCAAGTAATGTAAGGAAAAGGGGGCTAAATAGTACCCCCTAAGGAAAAAAATTAATAAAAATAAAACTAAATGTAGGAAAAAGTTTATTTTTAGATAGAAACAAGCATTGATGAAACTAAAACAAACAATCATGAAAAAAAGGGAAACAGACTTACCTTCTTTCTTTAACGTTCGATTCTGCCATTTTTTGGTCAGTATACATATTTCGTCTGCTGGCTTGATTTTATCGTGTTTCCGCCAATTTCAACAAATCAGAAAAAGAACAATGACGCTGGTACGAATTGCACAGCGGTACTAATTACCCCCCTTTCCCCTACTCATCGAGATAAACACCTAAGAATTTAATAACGGAGTCTTTTTTTATTTCAATTTTATCAATAAAGATTTGAGGCAAGTTTTTTTTTATTATTATTTTTTTTTATTCAATTTTTTTGTTCTTTAATCCTTACAAATTCGTAAAATATAATAGAATCTTTACAGAGTAAGTAAAATTAAAAAAATAATAATAATAATAATAATTACAAAGTTACGTTATACAAAAAAATATATAATGTAAAACTGTAAAGTATAAGAAATTACTTCAAAGAACGCGGAAAACTTGCAGAAGACCGACTGTCTTGTCATCAAGAAACCGCTATACGTTACTAATATTTATGGATGCTTTTATTTAAAATAAGTTTATATATACATTTTTTTAAAAAAACAAAAAAATGTTATCGGTTTTCGGCAGAATGAGAATAAAAATCCAAAATGCAAAAAAACAAAGAAAGCAAACAAAAAGTAGTTTTTGTTTGCTTTAGTTTCGGGGTAAAAATTTTTTTTCCCTAATCGAATGAAGAGTTTTATGAATGAAGATTTAGTTTTGTCAGTATTTAATATTAATTTATTGGATTTGAGCCATTGGGATAAAAGTTTAAGTTTTTTATTTACGGCGACAAAAAATTCGCGAATATCACTCTTAGAGATGTATAAATTAGAATCATTAGCGAACATGATGCTCATCAGATTAGTTGCTTTATTTAAATTGTTTATATAAATTAAAAAAAGGAGAGTTCAAGAATTGAGCCTTGTGGAACTCCACAGGTTATATTCAAACAATTGTTGTGATTATAAAATTAAAGCTTCTATATGAAAATTTATTTTCAAAAAAATGTAATACTTTTTGTAAGTTTTTTGATGCTTCGTACAATAGATGTTTATATTGAGATGCCTTAAAGATATAATTATGAAATTTTTTTCAAATGTTCTATACGCAACAAATGTCATAAAACAGGTTATATTAAAACAATTGAAGCGTACACGGGAAAAAACGGTCAATATTAAGTATATATTAGTATTTTAGTAACGGTCAATAGAAAGTATATATTAATCATTTATAAAAGTCTTTGTATAAGGGGATTATCCATAAAGTACGTACGTTCATAGGGGGGGAGGGAGAAGGTCTTCAAAAAGCATACGAAAGCGTATAAGGAGAAAAAAAAAGGGGGGGGGGGGAGCGTTCAATTTAAAAGTACGTACTTCGATTTTTTAATTTATCACACTTAACAAGCTAATCAATAGAAAAGCTAAAATTCTCACTAAAGATCCTAGTTTGCCAACATAAAAAGATGTATGGTATCGGGAGTAGAGGGTATAGTTTCCCTCTATGCACACAGGTGCATGGGCGCCTGCCGTATTTTTTGATGTTCTAGATAGGACACTTTCACACATTGTGTAAACTCCAAACTTAAGTATCTTTATACCTATGCCAAATGAGGAGCCCTTGCAAAAAATTGGGATAGCTGAAACCTGGAAACAAAGAAGCCCTAAATCGCTTTCACCCCTGCCCAAACGTGAGGGCACTAAATTAGTAAAATTTTCATTTTTACTATCTAAAACTAAATTCAAATACCTAAGTTTGGAGTCTGCACAACTTGTGAAAGTGTGCTATCTGGAGCATCAAAAAATCCTGCTGGCGCCCATGCTCACATGCCACCCCTTATATACTGGCCCTGAGTATTTCAGACAATCTATTTTTTGAGTCAACGAAAAACAGGTTTTAGTAGTGCCGCGGCTAATGGGACGGAGGCCCCCTAAAAAAACGTGTCATTAGGGTCCCAAAATCTTCCAAATTTTACCGCTAAGTTTTGCTAAAATAAAAAGCTCCTTAAATCAGCAAAAAAACACAAAATTTGCTGCTCCTCCCCCCTTCCTCCTTCAATTAAGGGGTATGGGTAGCCTACCCTCGGCTCTTGGTTTTAGGCTTTGTTTTCAATATTACTGAAGAGAGGGTGCCTGAAAAAAATGTCCGCCTTAAGTATAGTTTATTTTTATTTGATCTGTCATTAAAATTAATATTTGTATATTGAGGGTTTTTGAAAAACGTACGTAAGGGGTGTAGAGACTTAAAAGTACGCATGGCAACAGGGGGGATGGGGTGTCAAATTTCATAATTTTTGGCATACGTACTTTATTGACGACCCCAAAAGTTAGGAAAAAATTTTTTTTTAATAAAAGTTACAAATACTTTATTAAAAATGTAAACTTCTGATAAATTAATCAAGAAATAATTTTTTCTAATTTACTTTTATGCTTTATGTGAAAACTTTTTATAAATGGTTAATATATACTTTCTCAAAACTTTTTAAATGTGACATTTTTTCCCGTGTACCGTGTTCAATTATTGTTATAGAAGGCCTTCGATAGGTCAATAAAGATACCTTAGGTATATTTTGATTGTTCAAAAGATTTTGAAATTTTATTTACAAGTTGGATAATTGCATGCTCTGTTGAGCTATCCTTTTTAGAACCAAATTGATTAACATAGAGTAGATTATTTTTGTCAGGATGTTTATATATCCTGTTGCACATAATTCTTTCTAGGATTTTTGAAAATACAGAGATCACAGAGATAGGGCGACAATTAGTTATATGGGATTGGTCATCCTCTTTATTAATAAGTTTTACTTATGCATTTTTTAACTGTTCTGGAAAAGTTCTTTGTTTAATCGAGGAAAAATTTGAAAAGAACATCTTTTAGTTGCTCAAAGCAATTTATTACGTTTCCATCTATTTTGTCTGGTCCACATGATTTATTTTTCTATTTTTATTATTGTAGATTTGAGCGCCTCTTCAAATTCTTCAATAGATAAATCAGAGGATAGCTCATCAGAGCATATGCACTTACCCAAGGGTAATAAGTCACTAAATAAAGTTCTGGTAATAGGAATTTTATTTGATAGTTCAGGACCTATTTCGGTATAAAATTTATTAAGTTC
This sequence comes from Hydra vulgaris, assembly GCF_038396675.1. Taxonomy (NCBI): domain Eukaryota; kingdom Metazoa; phylum Cnidaria; class Hydrozoa; order Anthoathecata; family Hydridae; genus Hydra; species Hydra vulgaris. The sequence continues at coordinate 29,879,482 of NC_088924.1, read as the reverse complement.
ATGTGATATAGCGTTTGGATCAAATATTATCAAGTGTTATCAATTTTAATCATTCGTGGTAGAAAACCAAAGCATGATTTTTCTTTCCTTCATTATTTCCGAAATGCGCTTAGTGTTATTTTTGAATTTGTTAAGTAATTCCGAGTAATAATTTTTTTTTTAAGTTTTTACAAATTTTATTAAATATATACTTATAGTTTTTGTAAACTTTTTTGTTTGCAGTTCTTTTTTTTCTCCAGAAAATTTATGTACAACTTCTGCTTGATTTTGGAAGGTTTTTAAACCCCTTGGAGAATTTAAACTCTTAGATTTTGCTATTATTTCAACTATAGGAAAGTTAGAATCGTATACAGAATAGAAAGTTTTGAAGAAAGTTTCATATATGTTTTTTGCGTTATCATTTATGTTAATATTAGTCCAATGGAGTAAGGATAGTTAGTCTTTGAATAAGTTAAGGTTATTCTGATAAATAATATGTTTCTTCAATACTTTTTTATTTTCAATGTCTTTTGCTATATATGTATTAATTGTTATGAAAATGGGAAAATGGTCCGTTATACCAGTTTTTAAAATACCTTTTTCCATACCATTATTAACATGAAGGTTGCATAAAGTGAAAATCTTCAATGTGAAATGCAAATGCGATTCATTGCAATTCAATGTGAAATGCAAACAAGTTTAATTATTAGAACTGTACCTGAGATTCTAAAATTTAAAAAAAAAATGTATATAATTTTTTGAAATGTTTTATAAATAATTTTAGAAAATGTAAACAATTTTCTAAAATTTTTTTATTAAACTTTCAATGCAAATATATCAGATTCAAAAAAGAAAACCCCTGCAGTTTTTTTGCAATAAGAAGTTTGTTATATATAGAACCATTGGAAAAATTTTCAGAATCATATCTTACAGACGTCTCAAGATATACTTCTTTTGTACAGGGCATCAAAAAACTTATAAAAAATGTTACAATAATTTGATATTGAATTTTCATAGAGATACTTAAATTTTTTAGTGTTTTAGGTAAGCATTGGCGTTACCGCACCAGCGGTAAAAAAATTTCGGTAAAATGCGGTAAAAATGCGCAATATGCATTTTTACCGTATGCGGTAAAAATACGTATTACGCATTTTTAAGCTATTTTATTACAGAAGACGGTAAAATTGCGTAAAATGTAAGCATCTACTTATCGTTATCGAAATATCGAAACTAACCGATATTTTTTACGATAATGGGTTTCGATATGCATTGCTATGATCCGATATGTTTCGATATGATTCCGATAAAATATCGTCTGGCTTTCGATATGCACTATATCAGTATCGCTTTTAGCGATTAATATCGCATAATTTATCGCTGAAAAATTTATAACGATATTTTTTGAGTTTTGATATGATTCGATACGTTCCGATAAAATATCGTTTGGTTTCGATTATTTACAATATTTTGTGTTAGATATGCACTTCCGCGGTGCTCTGTGACAAGACCATTAGGACTTCTTGGGGCACCTAAAAAAAAAAAAAAATAAAAAAAAAAAAAAAAAAAAAAAAAAAAAAAAAAAATATAACTAAATGTTAAGTTGTTTTATATTAGATATTTTACAATATTTTGTATTAGATATAACTAAATGTTAAGTTAAGTTATTTTGCAATATATTTTCTCAATTTATTGATTAAAATATTGATGAAAATTAATAATCGCCTAATTTTGAAATGCCATTTTTTAGACTAAATTGTTAAAAACGGTTCAGGCAATTAGGAGAATAATCCAACTGTTTAGTTTTTTAAATAAAAACACACCGTGGTGTGACCTAACAAAGTCCTATGCTTTAAGAAACTCCTACTTTAAGAAATGACAATTTTCGTATATATAAAAGAAACATTTGCGGAAAATAATTGTGTTGTTTTAACTTCATATATGGGGTCATGATGATTTCCTAATTACATTGATGATTTAATCGTTTGTGGTAAATCAATTTTTAAGCGATCATCAAATATTAAAATATTTTCACATGCTCTATTTTTTATGAAATCATGTTACATACTGATCGTTTAAATGCCTTATATCCCATAAATCAGTTCAAAAACAAATCTATTTTATTTTTTCAAATATTTATTTATTCAAACAAATTTGAATGATAAATAAATGTCATAGTTATGGAGTTTTTGAAAATTATTGTTTATTGTTTAAGATTATTATCAAATATATATATATATATATATATATATATATATATATATATATATATATATATATATATATATATATATATATATATATATATATATATATATATATATATATATATATATATATATAAATATGTTAATATATTTCATAGCTGTTTGCAACAACTATCAAAATTTGTTTGCTTTGGCAATTTTACCGTTACTTTGGCAATTTAAAGTTGATCAGGGAAAACTCCTTGGCTAACGCAAGACGAAAAGATTTTAAATAGAATATTGTATGAATTTATATAAACATTTCCGTTGATACCGTCGAATCCTATTGCTTTATTTGGTTTAATCGTTTTGAAAGCTGCTTCAAATTCCTTATAGGATATTTCAATGCAATTAAGATTTGTTGTTTTTTGAGGTAAAAATTCAAAAGAATTACCAGTATATGGAATAGTTTTTGCTAAGTTAGGCCTTGCTAAAAGAAAATGCTTATTTAATTCAACTGCAATATTGCTTGAAGCATATAAAATTTTATCATTAACTTTAATACCGTTAGGCATAGCGCCTGATTTAGTTTTATCTTTACCAGTGATTTCTCTTAAAACTTACCAAATGCGTTTTAAGTCGTTTTTTTTTTTTTCAAGTAAGTCAAGATAGTATTTTTTTTGAAATTTTTTCTTTGTCTTTCGAACTCTCTAGCATAATTTTTGTAAATGGTTTTATTTTTCAACTGATTTGGATTTCATGTACTTAATATATAGTTTTTGTTTAATTGGGGAAGATTTTTTTAGTACATCGGTTATAATTTTTTATAAGCTTTTGGTTTATTTCAATTTTAGGAAAATTTGCGTCATAAATATTTTATGACGCAAATTATCAAATCATGTTACATACTGATCGTTTAAATACCTTATATCCCATAAATCAGTACAAAAACAAATCTATTTTTAAGAATGTTTTAAGAAAATTGCTATAAACTAAGTTGGCGTCCTGAAAATGATCAATATGGTGCCAATGAAGCATTGATAATTGGTCATTAAATGATGCTAAATTTGCTTTGCTACAAATGCGTTTACAAAAGCTATTTTTTTTAATCTAGTGTTAATTTAGTATCTGTATTTATGAAGAAAAAAAAATCGGAAAATGATCTATGATATCGCATTTAATGATTCCTTTTTTAAGAGAAACGTTCCGTTTTTAAATACGTCATTGTAAAACTCTTTAATGTTGTATTTGACGTGATACTGTAAACAACCAAAATTAAAATCACCAATTAAATAGTTTAATTTCTTTTCGTGGTTACTTTTTTTTTAAATAACTTTTTTTGGTTTTGGTTAAGGTTTCAACTACGGTTCTACTTTTTAAAAACTCTCTGGGAAAAAGTTTTTGAATACTCTTTAAATTACTTAGATATACATTATAAGTAGTGGTGGGCGAAAAACATGTTTTTCAATTTAACGTTTCATTTCTTTCAAAAAACATATTTTACAAAAAACGTATTTTTCGCATTTTTTCAACTATTGAATCAGCAACTCGTAGGCCTTAGTCTATATTTTCGTATGAGATAAAGAAGCTGTAATTCGTAACTACTCTATCTCATAAGAATATGTATACAACTAAGTAATAATAAATTATCATAATATTTTATTACAACCTGCTGCTTTTTTTACAATTTTATTTTAAGTGCCCGAAGAAGTCTGCTATAACGCATCTTTAGCTAGCAATGTTCAAACATTGCTTACCAAGCAATAAATACTGATCATCAAGCAACATTCTGTTCAAAGACACGCATTACACATAAGCTGACCGAAATAATCAACTTTGTCTTTATTTAATGTTTGAAATTGCATATAATCTTCAAATAAAACGCTATTATTATATTAATTTCGAGAAGTCATAAGCTTAACCAAGTAATTAAATCATTAATTGATTATGAGATTTACTAGCACCTAGGGGTGCAAGTAAATCTCATATTTATTACTTTGGCTGTTTTTTGAATTAAGTTTTTATAGCAGCCGTGTTGCAGTGGTTAGAACCACTGATCTCAAAATATAACTGGATAGCTGGTTCTATTGTTTTTTCCGAAAAAGATGAAGCAAAAATTGGCCTCCTAAGATGGCGGCGATTTTAGTTCCTATCGGTGAAACCGATATACATTTTAAATGGCTTTATCAAATTACAAAAAAAAAAAAATTAAATAAGCTTATAAATTTGTTAAAAATAAAAGAAAACAAATGAATTTTATAAATATTAGAGAAAAAAAGAAATTATTTTTTTGTATAATTGAATTTATTATTAAATGGCATTTACAAATTTAGTTAAGTCTTATGTATAAGTATTGGGAATTAAAAACTATGAGTCTTATAGTTTTTAGTTCCCAATAACATAACAGTATGATAAACGGCAATTATTTCTACCCTCTATATTCTCTACTACTATATTCTCTATTTTTTGTAGCAAGATGCCATTTTGTACAAAATCTACATGAATTGTTAACTGAGTGCTGTGAGTATACAAAAACTTAGGGGTTCCGTCTAGAATTATATTATACTTGAATTCTATTATTGCATAAACTATTTGAATAAAATATTATTAAGTGTCACTTATACTGGTAAAAAAAAACCAGGTCTGAATTATAGTTATTTATAACAACTTTTAAAACAAATAAAAAGTAAATAATAGTTTCTTATAGTTTGAAGGATAATCACTCAATATAATTGAAGAAACAAATGTATATAAAAATACATTTGTTTGAAAAAAATTTATTTATATCTTTATATAGAAATGTTCAAAACATTTCCTCCTCTTTGAAATATTTCCTTAACTTTAATTAAATATCCTGCTTACCTGCTGTTAAATATTATGGTTATATATTACAGCTTGCTGACTTTTTTATATTAATGAACTGTAAATAGCTGTTAAATAATTTTATAAATATGTTGTTGAGTTTATTCGCATAATAGATTGATTATATGACATTAAATTCAAGAAAATGATTTGCTAAAGAATATAATTAGTCTTAAAGAGATTACTGCTACACAAATGATCTTGTATAATCGAAAAACTGATTTCATTGGATATTTGGCAGCAATTAAATCTGCTCAAGGTATTTCTTGACTAGGTTGAAAAAGAAGGTTCACCATTAAATTATTTATTATCATATAAACTCAGTCAAAACCATCTAGAGCTCTTTTTTGGTGGTGTGAGATCTTCAGAAATGTTTAACAGCAATATCAATTGCCAACAATTCACATAACCAACAATTCAAATAACTTTTTATGCAAAGTACCGTTTAATTATTAAATGAAATGAGCAGCCTCAGAGATAAAACTCATATATATGTTTTAGACGATTCTTTTGGTGATTTTAGTACTAAAATATCTTTTACTGAAATTGAATTAATAAGAAAATATGATTTGTTGGAGAGAGAACCAACAGTTAGTGATCACGATAATACAGATATTCCAAACTGCAACAATCTATTTGAATACAAAAAAACTTTGATCCCATATATTGCTGGATACGTAGATAAAATGACTTCAAAAAAAATATATCCTCATTAAATGTCAGAATGCACTAGTACTCCCTTTTCACTTAAAACAAAATAGCTTTTTAAAATTCAAAGACATAGGAGGTTTGATTAAACCAACCATAAGTGTTATATGCAAAGAAACAGAAAGGTGTTTCCAAAATCAATTGGTTGTTTTAATAGATTGCCTCTTTCCAAATGAAATTGGAATTCAAAATGCATTAGCAAGTGCTGCTTTGAGATCAGTTGATTTCTTTAAAATAATAATTGATCTAGCTCCTCATGTTTGACTCAACTAAAAGTGATAACAATATATTTTCCTTGTTTTTTGGCTCATTTGGCAGTTTGGCTGCCAAATTAACTAGAAAAATAAATATGTATGTATATATATAAATATATATATATATATATATATATATATATATATATATATATATATATAAAATAATAATATAAGACACAAATAACTATATAAAAAAATTCAAGAAGGAACCCCTGAGTTGTGTGTACTCACAGAGCTCAGCTAAGAGTTCATGCAGCATTTGTAAATTTGTGATATCTATTTGAAAAACTAATTTCATAATAGTTTATTTTAAAAAGATATTTAGCTGCCTACCATGCAGTTATGTTATTAACCTTCTAGCATACAGCATTAGGTAGTTAAGAACTAAAAGGTGCATAAATTGTATTATAAACAATATTAAACAAATAATTTATAGTAAAACTAAAATTAAAAGAAAGTAGTTAAATGAAAAATAAACAAAATATGAATAAAATTATTTCAGTTTTTCAAACTTAAAATAATTATTCGAAAGTTGTTTGGAAATTGTTAACTTGTATAACTACTAGTTCCTTATTTGATTTTTACTAATGTTAAATAAACCAATTCTTAGTTAAAAAAAAACTAAGAATTTTTATCTTATTTAATAACATTTATTTATCTTTAAAAAAGCAAGATATTATTATAATATCTTACTTTTTTAATAATAATAATTATACAAACTTATTATTTAGAATATATTTTGTTAAACAATAGAGAAATTTACGTAAATATGTAATATTGCCTTTTTTTTTTTTAATTATTGTTATGTAAAACCAAAAATTATATTTGAGACATGTACATTTCATAATATTTATATATGTAAATGACATATAAGTTCGTAACAAAAATTTCTTCATTTGTAATCAACCGAAACCGTCGCCATCTTGTTATCAAAATAAGTCATCATATAAGTTCGTAACAAAAATTTCTTCATTTGTAATCAACCGAAACCGTCGCCATCCATCATCAAAACTGGCTTCAAAAAATTTGCCGTATACGCTATCCAGTTATATTTTGAGATCAGTGCACAGTGGGCCAGAATGCACTTTTACTGGACAAAATTCATAACTAATTTAATATTAGAGCTATATTCACTAAAATTAGTATGAGTACTAATATGATGTCTGCGCTTTTTATGAAGGTAATATTTTTTTATTTCGTTGCTATGGATACCTTTATTTTGCTTAGCAACAACCTACTTTTGTTATCTGCAGATATTTTATAAGTGCTATATTCACTAAATTTGGCATGAGTACCAATATGAGATCACACTTCTTACAAAAGTGATAATTTTTTAAATTTAGTTGTTATGGATACTTATATTGCTTAGTTACCGGATGCTTTCCTTAGTTACAAAGTGGTAAATTGATATTTGAATATCTTATCGGATTTTTGACCCACCTATATTGAATAAAAATTGAGTATTTAGGTAAATAATGTTTTAGGAATAATAAAAGCAAAAAATAGTGCAAGAAAACGTTATCAATTTTAAATTACATCAAAAAATTATAAAACAATAATATCGTTTGAAGATTGTTTAAGTAATTGTAAAACATCTCAAGGAAATGCTTTATGATTTGTTTGGTGTGATGTTGATTTACGCAATGATGAAATAACAGGATCACTGGAAACTAGGAGTCTATTGATAAGATCAGTATTTGTTGCTTTTCTGGATGTTTTTCGGCTGAAATTTTCGCGGTAAGATTTAAAGTCTTTATTTCTAGCCTCTTGAGCTTCCTCTGACATAAGTCCGATGGGTAATGTAAGGCTTTTAATTATGTCATGTCCATGTATCAATACTTTGTGAACTGATTGAGCCACGTAATACCATGGATAAAGGGACACATATAGTCTAAAAGTGTCAAAACAATAATCCTTGAACTTTAAGCAGTCTATTTTATATCCTGAAGAGAGCGTTACCAAGATAATGTAAAATCTGAATATAAGGTTTTGGTCAATACCCAGAATTTCAGCTGTTTGTTCGTATGCTGCAAAAGCACGCCTTGAGGTATTGCCATCATTACTTGTTCCAGAACCACCACTTTTAGGTAAATCAACAACAAGTCCCATTTTGTTCATAAAATCAGTCTGAATCTTTTGTTTAGCTACAGATGCCTTTTCTTTGTGTTCTTTAGATCTTGCTTGCCACTTTCTTGTTTCTTTTTTATATGTAATGTGCAATAACATCTCAAAAAATCGAATCCATGCATGAAGACTGGAAAGACCATATTTGAACTCTCTGTTAGTATAATCTATATTAAGGATATCAAGACTATTCATATTTTTTGGAGAGACACCACACACTGAACAGCATTGGTATGAGTTATTTTTTTCAGATAATATTGTTTGAACCTTCCCATCAATCATTGTAAGTTCAATAATACAATTCACTTCAATAGAAGATCCGCAAACCTCTAATAAAATCATACCCAAGCTTTCTATCTCACTTTTAATGTACTGATCTTCTTCAATCACAGATTCCTTGGATTCCATTTTGTATGCAAATCTTATGGGTCTACAATAGGCTGTGGAGGACGACTTTTGATTTCTCCAAATAGGCACCTTTTCGTTGCTGTTGTTAAATCCAGTCAAATCCAATGGGACAAGACAAGTAATAAATAATGATTCTTCACGCTTTAAATCTCTGTTAATGTCGGGTTCTGATAAAACTTGTTTATAAATGCTTTGGCCAGTAGCACCATCAAAACCAGCCTTACACGTTAGTGTCATTGTTTTTATTGCTTTGTCGTTCAATATCAAGTGCCTTAGCACAGGTTCCTGAACTGCACAGATTCTTTGCAAAGTATGAGTCATTAAATCTTTTAAAGGAACTGAAGCTGAATAGTCCTCCACTGTTATGTTTGCAGGATAACATTTCAATTTTGCATCTCTGACATCATTGTAAGCGGGGTAGATGTTATATTCTTTCTCCAAGGCTCCGCTTCTAATCAATTGATAGGAAGCTTTTGTCAGACTTGCATCAATTATTAAAGCCAGTGCTTCGTCTGCTGAATATTTAGTTGCTTTATCTGTATTTGATATATTTAAAACACTCTTGGCAGCAATAACAACAGATTCATCTCTAAATTTTTTATTAGCAGCAAAAAATAATTCATTGGATGAATGAGATTCAATTAAACAAGATACACGCCGTTTTTTAGTTTTATTAGAACTATCATCAAATGCAACTGGTTTTCGACCACGTCTACTTGCAGTTGGTTCATTGTCTTTTTTTCTGACAATTAAATATTCATTAAGCCAGTTCACAAACTTCTTTTCAAAATTTTTCACAGTATAGTTTGCAGATTTCTACTTTTTTTTATACAAGTAAACAAATCGTTGAACAGCATGTCTAAAATCAACGTCTTTAAAATCAGCAAATTTTGGCTGAATAAATTTTAATATATCTTCAGTAATATTTTGTTTTGAAATACTAAGATTGTTTTTTTGGAGAAAATTATGAATGTCTAAGTTTAACAAAACCATATCTAAATAATTATTGTAACTAGTATTTTGTATTTAAAAGTAAAATGTTATAATATATATGCCGCCTGGACTACTAATACTTGTTAGTAATTAAGTTACTACAAGTGTTAGTAATTAAAATTAAAAGTAATTAAATTACTGTCAGTGTTAGTAATTAAATTACTAACAACTACCGAAAATATGTTGTTGATATGTTATGCAAAATAAGGTATCCATAGTAACCAAAAAAAGTTAACCTCATAAGAATTCTGAATCTCATTTTAATACATACCCCCAATATTGTGTATTTAGCGCAAGTAAAATACTGTTAAAACAACGTTAATGTAAAAATGAGTTGTTGCTATGCAAAATTTAGTACCATAGCAACCAAGTTAAAACATACATAAAATCTGAACGGGGATTTAAGGGGACGAGCAATCAATTAAAACTCGATTGAAGCATCATATAGCTCAAATAAATATAAGACAACACATGGCAAATTGTGGTAATTATTAGTTATTGTGCGACAAAAAATAAGTTTCTTAAGAAATGGTTTTTCTTATCTCTAAATACTCTAGAATAACATGTACTAATTTTTTGTTTCAAAAACGTAGATGTAATTGAAATATAACACAACGTTGATGTCACCGTTAATTACTTATTTATAATTTTTATTTTTTTTATTTTATCTCAATATTCAAATGCTTAGAGTCCTGGTAACTAAGGGATTTAATATAAATAAATTATCAATAGATTTCTCCTAATATATGTAGATACTAAAATTAAATAGGTTTTCAAGATTAGACAACTAAAATTTTTCCCATTTTGTCCACCTACTGGCCCACTGTGCAGTGGTTAGAACATTGGACTCGTAATCCATGGGTTGAGAGTTCGATCCCCGCTCGAAGCCCATAAACGTTATCGGAGATAATGGAAAGCTAACTTACTAAATGATATTCTCCTCGTGGCGGCGACACAATTCTCTTTGTGGCACAAATTCTCTTTGTGACAAGACCATTAGGACTGCTCATAACACCTTAATAACTAATTTAAAAAAAGTTGCATGTAAAGAAAGGAGGATATTTATTTGCGCAAGGGGGTTTGAAGGATATTTCACGATCTACTTTTATTTTAATTCTGAATCAATGATGGTTTGAGAAAATTAATAAAGAATCATATAGAAAACCAATATAATTTGCTTTATGAACTAAAATTGATCGAGTTTAATTTTTCCGATAGCAGTGGTGCATAATAATTGTACCAATTACTTTTTTTAGTATATATAATAGCCAATCTTGTAACGTTTAAAAAATGAGTGGATCTTAAACGGAAAGCCTTAGAATGTAAAAACCCTTTCCGTGTTAGGCATTCTAACACGGAAATATGACCCATGCGTTAAAGCTATCGTTTAATAATTCAGAACTGCAGGCTGACTAACCGATAGGCTTATCTTTAACAATCCCTCCTGTATAAAAGCATAGGCGTGATTTAAGGACAAGGAGAACATTATCGCCCGGACAATCTCCCTCTAGAAGAAAAATGACAAAACAAGAACATTCACCATACATCATTTAGATTAGTTTGATTTTAGCTTTACTATAGAAGTAACTTATATAAGCTTTATGACCCTTCCATCTTACCCACATCCAGGGAAAAATATCATTTTTATAATAAAATTTTAAAATTTCATAAAATAAAACAATTCAGACTTGTTCGTATTCATATTCCACTTGTTCGACCATATACTCTTTGATCACTGGCTCTTGGGAGCTTACTTGGTTCAATTCATCCTTTGATGTTGGTCTAAGTGAAAGAATTTAATTACGTAAAACTTGATAATTATATCTATGAAAAAAATATGTAAACAAGTATGAATTTTGTTAGAGTCAATAAACAAGAACTAATTCATTTAAACAATTTAAATTAGCACATTTAATTAATTCATTTAACACTGAAATAAATTAAATATATATTTAAAGTTTTACCTCGCAGAGGAATCTGAAACAAATTATATGAAATCTATATCTTCCTCAGACTCACTTTCATTGCTTTCTCCTTCTGATTGTGTTATATCATCGTAATCACTGTCATCAATATTTTCAGAGAAATCATCAGACATTGAAAATTCTGTAAGAGGTATTGTCGAATCAAGTACTTTATTTGCATTTTTAATGCATGATTGGGTTAGGGAAGACAAACTTATTTTTTTATGCTTTGGCTTGCTAAATGAACTTTTAAAATCTTGCAATTGGCCTTTAAGGTTTAAATCCATCAGGGTATAGTTTTGTTTTATGTAATATCTTTTGCAATAGCCAACAAATCAACATTATTATTTATAGAAAATTTTTTTGCTAACATTTCTGTATACTCCATTAATTCCAGAAATTCTGATCCAGATAGGATTGAACCTTTTATTTGCGGATCAAACAAGTTCGCAGCTAAATGAAGGTTTGTGACAGCCATGTCTTTTCTTAACTTAAAATAATTATGTATTTGCATACTTTCTAAATCTGTCAACCCTGCTTCCGATATAAAGTTATCAAGGGCTAATTTTATATCTGACAGAGCCAAGCAGACTATACTAAATACTGCTTCCTCTGCTTCTAAAACTATAATCCAATACAAAATCTTTTTTAAAAATTTACAAGTCTGCTCAAGGTCTTGCCACAATTTAAACCGAGTCTTTGACGCCTGCTTTAATGAAACATTAATTCCTTTTTGTTTTTGAATAGTATCAAACCAAGATTTTAACGATGAATTTATTATTTCTTTGACTAAATAAATGGATATTTTCATAATGTTTTCTATAAACGATGTTTTACATAGATCAAGCATTAGAAGATTCAATATGTGTGCCACACAGCCCTAGAAAACTAAGTGTGGATACTTTTTCACAATGATACGTCTGGAAAGTAGCATTGCAGAGCAATTGTCTGTAACTCCTCCTAGAAATCGATGCGGCCCTATCTCCTCTAAACAATTGATAATTAGTTCTGCCATGTAGGCACCTGTTTGTGGCTGGGTACCAGGGCAAATGCTCTTGTAGAGAACAGGTTCAGGTGTTGTTAAAACCACATGAATGATTGGCTCTCTTCTAAAAATATAAATCCTTTGAGTAGTAAACTATTTTTATTTGGACGTTAATAAATATTATTTATATTTTAATGAACTTTTATTTTTATTTTACCAATTAAATAATTTTCAAAGAAGTAAATAAAATTACCTAATATTGGAAAAGCCATCCCATTGAATTGCAAGAGAAATTGAATCAGAAATTTTTTTTTCAACTAACGCTTTTATCCTATAATATTCATTATCAAGCAAATATTCAGAAAGAAATTTTCGATTAGACAAATTCAGGCATATACTTTTTTTATATAAAAATTCCTTCCAAATTGGGTATTCAACCATGTTTAGAGGGTACCCGGACGCAAAAATAACTCGAGAAAAGTCATATTTGAAAGCATCCTATGAGAAAAAAATTAAATACATATAAGGTAACTCAAAAAATTCAGGCCTAAAGTGAAAATCATGTATCAAATAAAATGAAAAAGTAAAATTGATTTATTTTATTGATATTTTTAAACAAATTTACACCACAATATAACTTCTGTTACCAAAAAATTAGTATGCAATAAGCTTGCTTGTTTATGCAACAAGTATATTATTATCATGCTTTTTGAAAAAAAAAGTTAGTCAAAAAAAAATTCTCATTTAATTAGTTTTTTCATTTATTAGAGTATTTTTATCATTAGAGTTTAGCTGATAAAAACAAACATACTTGTTTTTGTTCCAACGCAACAAACATTTCATCGACTCTTTGATTTTTCGGACAATAAACTGATTGAACAGGAGATGAAGAGAATTCTTCTAACTCTGTTATATCAATTTTTGTTGCATTTATGATTTCACTAATTGATCTCATAATTCCTGTACAATAAAGGAACTTTTTTATTATAATAACTAATAACAAAATAAAAACAAAAACAATTTTGAAAACTCTACCTTTTCTTGATGGAGTCTTAATGTTTTTAATGGTTTGTTTTTTTCAACTATTTTTTCTTTTACAACAGCATTTCTTAACTCTTCTGGTATTTTGTTGCACTTATGAACATGAACAAGTAAGTTATGTGTATTCTTTGAATAACCTTTTCCACAATATTTGCAATTGTAAGAGTTGATTGTTTTACCTAAGGTTTTTAGAAAAAGCTTCTTGACTGGATCTGACTTACGAGGCATCTTTATTGAGAAAAATGAATATTATTTTGTTTTCAATTATATCTGAAATACAAATGATAATAAAGAATTAAGAGTCCACATAACAACATCAAATCGAAAAACTCTTTGGAAAAGACAAATGTCTTTTCTATATTAAGCAAAAGACATATAACAACAAGCATATTGCGAAAAGCTTTTTTCAAATAAAACGTTTTATTTCTTTCGGTCGACGGCATGTTTTTAAAAAACATGTCGCGAAAAACACGTTTTTTTCGCAACATGTTTTATAACAGCGCACCTCTAATTATAAGGCTCTTAAAATTTTTTTTTTTTCCATAAGGAAAGATGTTAAAATTTTAGTTTGAATTAGTATTAAAATTGTAATTGATCAACATTTTGAAGAATGCCAAGACCAAGAACCGAAATTTGGAATCACTTTGATGAAGAGGTCAGTACTGCACCTGATGAAGAGCGACTTGTTACTGCAAAATGCAAGTATTGTTTTAAAATTTGCAAGTTGACGGACAGAAAAACATCTGGCATAAGATCACATTTGACAAGGAAACATCCTGTTCAGTTTGCAGCCCTGGAGAAAAAGCGCCATGTTCCTTTTGATTAGTTAGAACAGGTGCAATAAAGTTTAGAAACGTTTTTACTTTTTTAATTTAAATACTAACTTTTATTTTCATATGTGTTAGTTATTATTAATATTACAATACCAAGATTTAACGATAAATACCAATAACTTTCAATAAATGCTGATGAATGTTTCAATATTAGGTATTTTACCAGGTTTCATATTAATTTTTAGACCTACAATGAAGACTAGTCTTATGAGCAGGTCCAAGATTATAAGACGCCATTAGTGTTGGGCAGTAAGGTTAAACAAGGAAGACTTTCCGGACCATCAGCAGAAAAAGTCCAAAATCTAAGGTATTGGGTCAAGTACAAGATACAAGACCGTGAACAGCTTAGAGGAGACATTGAAATTGTCAAGTTTTTGGCCCGTTTAAATTTGCCATTCTCTTTGGTTGAATATGAAGCTTTTAAAGATTTTGTTCACTACTGGAACCCAGAAATGAATGTGAAGGCTGCAACAACATACTCTCGGTTCAACTATGCAAAATTTTAATTGTTTTAAATAAATTTTATTTTGGGGTGGGGAGTCAATTCAATGAGAGTTCCAAGAAAACTAACTTTTTTAAAAAGCTACTTTTTTAAGACCAATCCACACCAATTTTTTTTTGCTTTTCTTAGTAGTTAACCAAATTGATATGTATCGAGAAATACTAGTAATAACTAATTTTTTATTTTAATTTTAGGTTGCCGTTGTTGTACAAAAATGTGAAAATCTGTGTGGATGACATTCTAAAGGAGGAACTGCGAAAGACTTCCGGTAAAGATGTTTGTGATTGAAGTTTTTCCGTTTTCCGGACAACATACAGCTGAAGCCATTGCTTTTTGTCTGGATAAGTATGTTTTAGTACTTTATTTTTATTAGGTAAAAATTTCTGTAAATTAAGTTAACCGTTTGAATTATTTAGATAACTTTTTGTAACAAAAAAGCAAAACCCGCTATTTAGTTTAAAATTAATGGCACAAATTAATACTTTTATTTATATCTACAATAATAACAAAAATATTAGTTTGTATTTTAAAATATCAAAAAGCAAACAACTAATTTTACTTTGCTTTTCAGGAATGTCTCAGAGTTGGCCGGAAATAATGGAGTTTCATCCGTTGTGTGTCCATGATTCAGCCGCTAATATGAAGGCGGCAATTAACAAGTGCATTTTATAGATGCATCTCTTTTATGTGCTGATCATTTTTTGAATTTGGCAGTTGAAGCAACTGTCAAAGAAACAAAAGGTTTCGACAGTTTGGATCTTCACGAAGCAATCCAAAAAGCAAATGAATTAAGTTCAAGATGCCACAAGTCATGTTTGTCTGAGCAAAATATTAAAAAAGAGGTAACTTGTTTTTAGTTTAACATTCTTTTTAGCTTTTATAGCAATTTAGTTTATAGTTTAATACAATACAAGCGCAATCTTCTCAGTACACTTTGTGTGACAAAATTTTTCTAATGATAGCTATTATTAATAACTGATAAAATGTTAACACTTAAAAAGTAAAAACATATAACATAGTTAATATCAGTTTTTAATGATAGTAAATAGTACTAATCACCTTTTATGTTATGTTTCTTATAATTCTATTTTAATTTTTAGATAAAGCTGTTGCTTGATGGCAGTGATATTGTTGGCAAGGATAAGTTAAAACTTGTGAAAATCATCACTCCCGTGAAAACACGCTGGAATTCAACTTTTATGATGTTAGAAAGCATTGTAAAAATGCGTCATATCCTCAGCTCCATTAGAGACATTCCTGGAAAAGATGACACCAAACTAGCTCCAGTAATTCCTTCAGAAGATGAGTTCAATCTTTATGATAAAATTTTGTTTATTCTGAGGAGAGTTGCTAAAATTTCAGACTGTTTCTCTGTAAGCATTCACCTCGTTATCTCAAACATTTACACACTGAGACACAAATGCCTGGATTTCATCAGGGCTGGTGGGCATCACCAACAGCACACATGTTTCACCAAAAATTGGTGGAAAACTTAGATGTTCGTTTTCCGGACACTGGCTGTCAAAACCTTTTTTACTCTTTTGCCAACTTGCTTAACCCCTTGTACAAGGGAGGAGCTCTGAAAAAACTGGGTAGATTTGATGAAGCCTATGAGGCACTAATTACTCAATCCAATGTTTATCAGGAATGGATTGCTGCAACAAGATTATTTAATGAACGGTTACATGCTGAAATCCAAGGTCATGTTTCAGAAGATGATCCTTTCTATAATGTTGGAATAGAAGAAGGTCCTGCACTTATGACTTCCTATTCTGGTCCGTCTCTACCTGCAAAGTCGGACATAGTCACTGAATGGGAAATATTTCAAAAACTCACAGGGGTTGTTGGTATGGGCGTGCTGGAATTTTAGAGAGCAAATATGTACAAATTTCCTCTCCTTGCTAAAAAGTTGCTAAAAAATGGCTATGTGTACCTGCTTCCTCAGCATCTTCAGAAAGAGCCTTTAGTGCCGGTGGTGGAATCGTCTCTAATAAAAGAACAAAATTGCAGCCTGAACAAGTTGAAAAATTGTTGTACATTTAGCAAAACTACCCTAAGATCCAGATCAAAAGATGGTTTCTAACCAGTCAGGATGAAAAAGAAGAACTGTTTGAAGAGGCTTCTACCAATGACTCTGAGAATTCAGCTGCTTCAAGTCAGGGACCTTCTACTTCAACTCTTACATCAGCAGTTAAAATGGATGACTAACTTAAAATGGTTCATTGCCTAAGTGGCGTTATTGGTCTATTTCACTGCTTAGAGTTTATAAAATTTGCCATATAGTGATTTAGTGATTCCAATAAACCTTGTCTTTGAGATTAGATTTTAATATTTTTCTTATATTAAGTCACAAGCACAAACCTTAACATGTTAAACATGTCAAGCCAACAATTTATCAAGTAAAACATTGTTATTTTTTGTTTTTAGTTGTTTTTTACTTCAGCTTAAGTCTTAAATAAATTAAAAAATCAAAATTATAAACAAAGTTTCGTTTATTTCTTTTTTTACATTAAATAGTGCACTTGTCAGAAATTTTATTAAAGTTATTTAGGTTTTTAAAAAAATTATTTTTTTAGTCGGAAAAAGTAATATCGTAATGAGCCGATAAGTATCGTTATCGTTTGAATTACGATATGAGTTACGATATTTATGGTAATTGAAAGATAAATATCGTAATGAATCGATAAACATCGAAACTTTATCGTGTAAATTTTTTGGTTACAATATTATCGTAATATAAAAAAACTTACGATACGCACATTCCGATATCTTACCGTATCGTATTGTAATAAGAAAAGTTTCGAGACGCAGACCTTTAGTAAAATGCGTAAAATCGGTAAAAATGCGTAAAAACGGTAAAACTGCGTAAAAGCGGTAAAAATCGGAAATTCCGGTAATTTGTGAGAAAAGATTACCTAAAAGCGGTAATTATTATGGTAAAATAGCTTTTCAAAAAATTTACTTGATAAAAAATTTGTTTTTATCAAGTCAAGTTTTTGAAAGAAAAACAAGACAATTAAATTTAACTTTTAAAAAGTTTAAAGAAATGTTTAAAAAAATTAGACAACTAAGGAAATTATTAATTTAAATATTAAAGTTCAAAATATTCGATATTTTTTAGATGCAATTTACGATTAAATTAATATTTATGTATAGTTTATGTACCTTTTAGTTCTTAGTGCCACCCCAATGCAGTTTGCTAAAAGGTTGATAACCTAACTGCAGTGTGTGAATCTTTATATACGCAGGTAAGCGACAGTGGTGTCTACCTACAATTTTGACAAATTTTATATTTTCAATAACACAACATGCAGTTGTGTTACTAACCTTCTAGCACAAGCATTGGGTAGTTAAGAACTAAAAGGTAGATAAATTATATAGCAAATGTAATTATATAGTAAAAAGTGATAAAAACGATAAAAAGTGATAAATGCGGAAAAAAGTGATAAATGTGGTAAATTTGCGTATTACGCATTTTTACGCATTTTTACCGACGGTGCGGTAACGCCGATGCTTAGTTTTAGGTATCATTTTTAAGTACCTCTCCCTAAAAAATAGTTAGGTACAAATTTTCAACACTATTGAGCAAGTATTTCATAAGTAAAAGCTAATAGACTTTTTGCCAGATAATAACGTCGTTATAACTACGCATTGCATTTTGGGATTGCATGGGAGCAAACAAAAGTTCAATTTGTAAATATTCTGCTGTTTTCTAATTAGTTTTTTAAAAGTTGACAATTATTATCTATTTGGTTTACAACTATTTTTTTTTTATTTGGAACACTTTTTTTTAATGGGTAAGAGTAATCATTGTGCAGTTTTTGGTCGTAACAACGATCGTCGTTACAAAGAAAAGTATGTTTTGAAAGATCATATTTGGAAGACATTTAGTTTCAACGAATTAAAATTTTTTACTTGTAAAGAGAAATATTTTTCCACATGGAATAAAATTATCAACAGAGAAATAGTCGACCCTTTAACAGAAAAAAGAAAGCTATATGATGTAAATAAGAATACAAAAGTATGTGCAAATCATTTTGAATTGGGGAAGCCAACTGAGCTATCCCCTCATCCAAGGTTATATTTGAAAGGACACGAAATACCCCCAACAGTCTTCTCTGTCAATATCTCCTCCATGTCTATCATCAACAGCATCTGATTAACAACTTTCTCCACAACAACTCAATTTAGTTAGTAACACACCAGCAACATATCTAACACCAACAACACTTTATAAACAAAGTAGTCATAAAAGATTAACATGGGAGACAGTGTGTTCTTTACCCAAAGTCATAAAATTGTATACTCGGTGTCCAACCAAAAATGTTTTTTTATACATTGTTAGCCGTGTTCAAGCTAAACATAAAAAAGTTTCTTACTTTATAGATCATAAACGTTCATTTGAACCAAAGCAATATCAATTTAGTCCTGCTAGTAAACCTTCAAGTAGAAAGAAACCTCGTCCAGCACGACAGTTTTTTGTTGAAGATGAAGTGTTTCTTACTTTAATGTGTATTCGAATTGACTCACCATTACAGGATTTAGCATTTCGCTTTAAAATTTCAGTAAGTCACGCGTCTTGGATAAGTCGAGAACTTGAACCATT
This sequence comes from Hydra vulgaris, assembly GCF_038396675.1. Taxonomy (NCBI): domain Eukaryota; kingdom Metazoa; phylum Cnidaria; class Hydrozoa; order Anthoathecata; family Hydridae; genus Hydra; species Hydra vulgaris. The sequence goes on along the minus strand of NC_088924.1, from coordinate 29,860,037 downwards.
AATATATTGGCCTACAGTAGAAACACATTAAAAAACTTATATTTTGTACTAAAGGCGGTTAAATCTCTTTTGTTTCTAAAGGTTACTCTGGATCTTCCTCAGATCGTTTTGTCACTGAAGATTGCAATGTTGCAAGAAGATTCACTCCCGGTTTTATTGCACTTTTTGTTAAAGGTTTCAATGTTCAAGATTTATTTCTATCGAGGCAGGTAAAAGCTGTAATTCCACCATTTTTACGTAGTAAGCGACAGTTTACACCCTCTGAAGTGTATTATTGCAAGTGCAAAGCACGTGCAAGAATACACATTGAACGTGTCATCGGAAGGCTGAAAGAATTTCAACTTCTAAAGAACACTCTGCCTATTACATTAGTCCCTCTAATAGATGATATATGGCTAATTGCTGCTGCCATTGTTAACCTGTAACCACCTTTAGTTAAAGCAACAGCAATATGAATTGTTATTCTTTGATGTTATTTTTGAATGCTGTTTTTCGAACTAGTTGTACCATGTGCAGCCTGCAAAATCCTGGTTGTTACTTGGCGCTTCCCCGACCCTTTCCAAGACCCGTTCGAGAGTGGCAACCAACCACTGTTCATTTTTTCTAAAAAAACAACTGTGGTCAGTTGCCACCCTCGGGCGGGTCTAGACCCTTTTTTTTTCACCCTGGACCATTTTTGGGTGGGTCCCAAAAATGGTCAAGGAGTGTTGAGTCTGACCTGGATTTTGCATGCTGTTGTGTTTGCTCTTAAATTTTTGGTTATTATTGTGCTGTTTCATGAAATATGGTTAACTTTTTATTTATGTTGACATTTTAATATCTATGCAGCATGCAAAATCCTGGTCATGACTCGGCACCCCCAGACCTTTTCCGAGACCCATTTGAGAGAGGCAACCAACCAATGTTCATTTTTACCCCCAAAAAAGAACAGTGATTGGTTGCCCCCCTCGTGGGTCTCGGAAAGGGTCTGGGGGTGCCAAGTCCTGACCTGAATTTTGCTCTTAAATTTTTGGTTATTTTTGTGCTATGTTATGAGTTTGATTAATTTTTTATTTATATTCGCATTTTAATATCTTTGCTTGCACAATAAAAAATCATTTATTTTGAAAAACTGCAGTTTTATAGACAAAATAAGCTTTAATCTTCAGGATATATTGTCACATTGATTTATTTACACATCTACTATAGTCAAACATAGTAAGGTGTCAAGTGTCCAGAGGGGTTCTCCTCTGAAGTGTATCATTGCAAGCGCGTAGCACGTGATAGAATACACCCCACACATTTTTTTATAAAGAGTGCGGTTTAAAATCCACAGTGACGAGGACAAAATCAGCAGTCAAATTCCAGATGGCGGGAGTAAGAACAAGATCAGATGATGAATGACAAATATCTAATGCTGCATTTGACACCTAATTCCGTTCTTGTTCTCACCATCTACCATTTGACAGCTGATGTCAAATGCCAAATTTAGCATTTGACATCAATAGGATTTGACATCAATACAATGTACAATTATATTACTTTTTATAAATATTATTAACAATTATTACTTTTTGTTGTTTTTTGCTATTTTGCCTGAGTATCTAACTTACAAGTTTCCGCATTTTAAAGAATATTTATATGATTGTCAGGGTTATTAGGGTGCGTCAGCTTCACCTTTTGTTTAGTTTCTATGTCCGGTTTTTTATTTATTGTAAATATTATCTTAAAGAAAGTAATTTTAATTAATATATATATATATATATATATATATTTAGCTACATTTTGTTCCCCCGTAAATTTTTTTTTTAAATAGGTATTAAAAATAATGTAATTTATTATGGATTTAAAAATTGTCGTCAAATAGCTTTGACGTTCTTTCTCTAAACTTTCGCGAATATATCTAGTCCTTCATATGCGTATTCTACATAACTTAATAGAATGTTATTATTTCGTTTCGGTAACCTATTTTTAAAAAATCAGTAGAGACAGTTGTAAAATAACAAAAAAGCGATACCCTTTGAATAATTAAACATATATACATTTACGTTCTTTTAATATAAAGGAAATAATTCTAGAAATAAAAATTATTGTAAAAGAAATAAAATCTAATTTTGCGTAATATCGCTCTATTAGCACGATTAAATTAATATCTAATCTACTATTATCAACTATCTTATTAAAGTAGATGCTAACGACAAAGTTAGTATCAAAAACTTAAATTTACTACTACTACAAACTATTAAAAAATATTCTTTTTAAAATTTTCAGAGCATCTATTAATCAAGGTATTTTTCCTGAATGTTTAAAACTTGCCAGGGTTACCCCTATCCATAAAGAAGGCGACAGATCCGATATCAGTAATTATCGTCCCATTTCTGTTCTTTCTGTATTTTCTAAAATTTTAGAAAGAATTATCTTCAACAGAGTATAGAATTATTTTAATTACAACAACTTACTTCGTGACAATCAGTATGGTTTCAGAAAAGGGAGTTCAACTAAACATGCCATTATTCAATTTATACACAACATTTCTGAATCTTTTGAAAAATCTCAATATACACTAGGTGTTTTTATTGACCTATCAAAAGCTTTTGATAGGTTGATAATCACATTTTAATCCAAAAAATTAAACATTATGGTTTAAACAATAGTTTGAAATCTATTTAACAAATCGAAAACAACTTATGTATAGTAATGATGGTCAGCAAAGTGAACCCCTGAGCATACCCTGTGGTTTCCCACAAGTTACTATTCTTGGACCACTACTATTTTTAATCTATGTAAACGACTTAAACAAAGCTTCCAAATTGAAAAGTATAATGTTCGCTGATGATACTAATCTTTTCTTATCCCATACTGATATTTATGAACTCTTTTCAACTACAAACAAAGAACTCAATCACATTTCTAATTGGTTCAAAGCTAATAAACTTTAAATATTAACAAAACAAAATGGATTACCTTTCACTCCTGCGCAAAAAAACGTTTTTTACCAAGTAATATGCCTCAAATTTATATTGATGAAACGATAATAAAAAGAGATACTGTTATACAATTCTTAGGTGTTTATCTTGATGAGAATATTACTTGGAGAAAACATATTGATCATGTAAGCACAAAAATTTCCAAAATATCTTCCAAAATAAGAAAATATCGTTGTTGATGCGCAACTAAAAGTAGTTTAGTTTTTTGTTGTTTTCTAGAAATGTTTTCTAGAAAAGTTTACTCGGACTTAGCGCGTTTTGCAAATGGGCTCCTCATATAAATTGTGCAATCATCGCCTGGATAAGTACGGATAAAAGTAAATTACAACATCTTTATCGCCGTCAGAAACACGCAATCCGTAGTTAATAATGCGAATCGCTATTAAAATTCAAAATATTTTTTTGATTATAGGTATTGTGGTTTATTCTCCTCCGGCTAGTTGCCCTACAGAGACCACCATACCAAGACACGCAAAGACATGTTCAGCCCCCCAAGAAGGAGCGTCATAACCGCTTTACGGCCGAGAGTAAAGTGAGTTTAGGAAGAACGAAGTTATCTTAGAGCAAAAGATAGAAGTAATCGTGTTAGAAAGATAGCATAGAGACAGCGGACAGGATTGCACATGATGTTAGATTGTGCAATAGGTAGAAAACATGCCGAAATTAGGTTAACCTAATGACAGCAGTTACGTATTAATTGTAAACTAATTCGAGATTTAGTTTTTAATCAATACATAACAACGTATTTTTACATTGGCGTTTTCACAAAAATACAATCTTCGATCAAATAGCAACCATAACTATCAATTGAGCAGAGTAAAATCGCAAGTGTCAAAATTCTCAATTATTAACCAAGGTCCGTCATTATGGAATCAATTAAAAAATAATAATATAAAAGATTTGAAAAGCACTTCCTCTTTTAAACGACAAATGAAATTGCATCTCCTTAACTTCTGATATATATGCGAGTATGTATATATATATGTGTGCGAAAGTATGTTTGTATATGTGTTTGTGTATGAGTATATATATATTTGAGGATGTATATATAAGTTTTTATTCTTCACCTAGTATTTTTCAAAAAAAATATTTTATTGTAAATTTACTAAAGGCATGTGGGCTTTAAATGTTATTAAATGTTATTGTAAGTTATGTTATTGAGTTTTATTTTTCACGTAGTATTTTTCAGAAAAAATGTTTTATTGTAAATTTACTAAAGCCATGTGGGCTTTAAATGTTATTGTAAAGGGGCTCTATGAAAAGATTGTGGTGACACCAGTCATCCGTATCTTCTTTGAGCCCCTGTCTGTTTAATATATATTCTTTGTGTAACGTAAAAGTTTCATTGTAATTTTATTATTTTATTTTTATATAAACAGCGAAAAAAAAAGAAGAAAAAAAAAAAAAAAACGTATTTTTTTGATTATATGAAGGTTCTAGATGTTTATAAACTGAACATATTTAATGTCTTATGTTTTACTTTTATATGGAAAAAAAATTTATCTTTATTTGTTTTTAATGACCTCTTTTCTTTAAAACCAATAAATAAAGCGTGTACACGAGAAAAACGTGAAAAAAACGTGAAAAATGAAAAAAACAAAGCACGTCATTTTTTTTCAGTGGTTGTGTTAAAATCTTTTTAATTGTTTTGTATTTTGTTTACAACGTGTTGTGGTTTCGAAAAAATGTTAGTTTTTGGATTTAACTTGAAATTTGTTTTAAAAATGATAAAAGAAGAAGACGTAAAAGAAAAAATTATGCACAAATATTTACAAAATCCTAATAGTAGCTACAATTCAATAGCAAAATCATTGCAAATACATCCGTACACCGTTAGTCGTGTTATTTAACGTTTTTCTCAAACAAAATCGATCAAATGAAAATCTGGGGGTGAAAGAAAGGAAGGTTTTAAAGATATAAAACTAGTTAGAAAACTGGTTAACAGTTTTAAGAATAACCCAAGCCTTTCACTAAGGGAACGCGCAATAGTATATGAATTTTCTCATAGTTTTGTTACAAAAGTTAGAAACAAACATGGTTTTCATTCTTTCAAAGCACAAAAAGTGCCCAACAGTTCTGAAACTCAACAAAAAAGTGAAAGAACCCGCGGCAGAAAGCTGTATGACAATTTTATTTCTAAAAATTTTTGTATTATTGAAGACGATGAAACTTATATCAAGTACGATCATCAACAAATTCTTGGTGCTGTTTATTATATTGCCAAATATAGAGGAAAAGCAGATAAGAAATTTAAATACACAAAACATGACAAGTTCTCTAAAAAAGCTTTGATTTGGCAAGCTATTTGCAGTTGTGGCAAAAAATCATCACCCTGTATTTCTCAGTTCACACTTTCTGGTCAAATATATGTTTAAGAATGTTTACAAAAACGCCTTTTACCTCTCATCAAATCACACAATTACTGTGTTCTGGCCTGATTTAGCTTCAATTCATTATTGTAAACTAGCTATGGAATGGTATAAAAAGAATAATGTGAAATTTGTGCCTAAAACAGAAAATCCTCCAAACTGCCCAGAATTGAGAGTTATTGAAAAGTGCTGGACCATTATTAAAAGAAAAATGAAAAAAACAAAAAAGCTTTGCAGAAACATAAAAGGTATTAAAATATCCTTTAAAAAAGTATCAAATAGTTTTTATTCTTATTCTGTGCGCAAGCTTATGGATACCACTAAAGCAAAAGCTCGAAATTTTATTAGATTCCACCCAGGAATAATTAATTTTTTTTAATGTTTGATCTTCTTATATTATTGTATTTAAATTATTACTTGGTTCGAAATAAAAATTAAGAAGTACTTTTTTTTAGTTGTTTTTCTACTTTCACATTTATTTCGTGTACACGCTTTAAGTACACATTAAGAAATAATAGTTTTTAGAATAAACCTTTTTGTAGAACAAAGTTCAATTAGTTTTGTATTTCATTTTGTGCACCCAATATTTGGAATAAAATAGTATTACCAAATTTTGATCTTTCTATTACTCTTCCTGTTTTTAAAATTAAGTTAAAAAAATACATTCTCTCTATGGACAACATTCTAAAATTCTACTAAAAATGTATGCAAAATATATTTGTTAAATCTTCAGCTTATTATATATTAAAATGTGTTGTATCTTTGCATAATGTAAATACGTTAAATTTTTAATATATATATATAAGTTAAAAATATTTTTACTTTTTAAGGTTCCGATGATAAGATCCTTATGATCTTCTTTCAGAAACCCAGCTTTATATTGTTAGTACGCTGAATTGTATCATTTGCGTAATTGTATTACGACTTATGTTTATGTATTACGACTTATGAATTATGTAACACGACTAATATTGTAAACCAAAAAAAAAAAAAATTATTCCTAGTGATGGATGTAGGAAGTTTTGGTGGGTGGTTATGTTGATCGCAAAAATTAAATTTTCATAAAAAAAAGGCACCGTTATCTTAGTTACTTAAGGGTTTATGCCAGAGCCGACGACAAGGAGGAGGGGGGGGGGGCATGTGACCCCCACCTTTTTGCTTAAGGACTTTTTTTTCTTTTTTAAAATTCTAGATATCGAGGACTTTTTTACAAATTGATGATTGTGACCCCCCCCCCCCCTACACACACACACACCTTCGAAACCCGTGACGTTGGCCCTGAACCGTACATACCATGGATCCGTAACTATTTATCCCAATAACTAAAAATCTTGCAAACACTAAAACATTTTGTAGCTTTTAGTGCTAGTATTTTTTTAATACTTAGGGGCCCTTAAAAGTTCAGGTCGCAGTGCGAATGCACCTGCATAGTGCTAAAGGCGCATACGATGTAAGAGTGTCTGATTTCCCTAAACTTGACCTGTTTACCTGATTTATTTATAGTTACAAAAATTCAATTTCAGAAAATAAGCACTTAATTTTTTTTAGAAAAACACCTTCCTATTGCAAAAAAAAAAAAAGGTCATAAAGCAATCTGCCCACATTATGTATAAAATATACGACTGATAGATGTCTTGCCGGCTTGCAGCTATTTCCCCTGAAATTACCCTAATTTTTCCAAAATTCAACCCTATTTTCCTGGTAGTTCTTTTTTTTTTTTTTTGCAGACATCTAAATTCCCTAACGTTTCCCTAATCCCTGCATGTGATTTTATTATTTTATATATTATTACAATAAATTGTCACAAAGTGCCAATTTATTGTAATAATATATAAGGTATTACAAAAGTTTAACAGTGTTAAAGTTTGTATCAATAAAAAAAAAACGAAATAAAGATATTGAGCCAAGTAAAGAAATTCTAATTTAGTAAATAATCACCGATATAAATTGATATTAAAAACAAATAAAAAACTATACATAGTAGTGTACTGCTAATAATTATCACTATGCTGTTGATATTCCTATATTGATAAATGGTAACACTCCTACTGAGACTTCTACTTTACGTTTTCTTGGATTACTTTTTTGTAACCACTTTGTGGAAACCATCTTGTGGAAACCTTATAAACAAACAATTCCAAAGTTAGCATCGGCTAAGGCTGTCATTCATTAAAACATGCTCACCATTTTATTACTCTTGATTCCTACAAATTTCTTAATTGTCCCTGTATGGAATACTGTTGTCACATTTGGGTTAGTTCTTCTAATGGTGCCCTTTCTCTTCTTAAATCACAAAACTTATTATAAATATAGTTGGACCAGTTTTAGCTTGACCATGTGACATAAGATTGACCATGTGTCCCATGGTCGCAATATTGCATCTTTTTCTCTTTTTTAAAATACAATTGTTCCATGAACCAAATCTTTCTTTAATTATGCGTGACTTGTCATTCAGTAAAGTCGCTTGGTTTGAATATAAAAATAGTGTTATTGCAGCATCATTATCTGTATCCATAAGCGTAATTTTACTGTGTCTATTCCTTCATGCTCTAAAAACTTTTATTCGTTTAGTTTTTTTTACTCGCGGTCTTCATTCAACCGCTTTCTTGCTTTTAACTTTACTTTCTGTTTTCTGTAACTCTGAAATGGTTGCTTACATCGTTGTTGGTAGTGAATTAGATTTTTTAAAATCAAACATGAAAATGTATAACTTTTGTTTATATTTATTTGGTTACTTAGTTTAAATTTTGTTTTTTTCAATTATTTTATTTTTATTTCCTTTTTATTTTATTCTATTTATTTTATTTTTTATTTACTTTATTTTTATTCTGTTTATTGTATGAAATATATATATATTTTTTCTCAATCAGTAGGTTCATCAGGAAGTATATATATATATATACATATATATATATATATATATATATATATATATATATATATATATATATATATATATATATATATATATATATATATATATATATATATATATCCTTTAGCAATACGAAATGTGCAAGATTCTTTGGGTGAATAAATTTCAAAGTCACAATAATTGGCACCTGTAACAAATAGTTGGTGCTGAACTTGAGTTTAATGAGGGTAGTTATGTTTGATTGCAAAGCTTTCATTACTTTTTACTATAAAACAAGAAGGCATTAAAAGGTATTCTGAAATGGTTTTATCTCTTGCTGAAAAGGACATTTGCATTCTAACAAACCAAATCCACGACAAGTACAATTTAGAATTCTATCAGGACTTGCACTCAGAAATGGATACTCAGAACATATTTTCAAGTCTGCTATGTCACAACTAAATTTTTGTTTATTTTTAACATAACGTTTGACAGCAAATTCTTCATTGCTTCGTCCCCATGATAGCGCACTACTGGAAATAGTTTTAATTTGTTCACAAATCTTTACACATAAATTAAAAGAGGATTTTGAATTTATCATTTTTTGCCTATCACTAAATTTCTGAATTACCTCATAAGATACTGATGATGTAACAACACCATTTCTATATTTAAACCAATTAACAGAATTTGACTGGTCTGTTGTTATACTGCAAATTTTTTTAATATTAGAATTTGTTTGATAGGTTTTTAAGTTATAGTGAAACAAATTCATATTGGTTGTACAAACTATTTCATCAATTATTTTAGGATATTCTGTAGCAGTGGTAAAATCAATATCTATATTATAAAAACTTGTTTTTTTAAACTGCAAAACACTTGCATTACCATTGGTAGCTTTAGCAATATTCTCCCAGTCCTCAGCTGAATATGTGACTTCAATCTCTATTCGTGAACGAGGTTCGTAAAAGTTTCAACTCGGACCAGGTTTAACGTGGTCGTCTAAAAATAACTGAATTTATCTCACATAGTGCGTGTATTTTCCGACGCTTTTCAACTTGTTCATCCCATTGTTGTTTTTTGCCAGTACATGTTTTATTATGGCCTAACCTGACTTCATTCTCAATATAATGCAATAAACTGAAGACATGTTTACAGGATGAACTGTTCCTGCAATACACGAACACTCAACAGTAAAAATATACTCTGAACCATTAAAACATACCCAAACTAAATATGGATTTTCGTGCACTTCCTGAACCAACCGGGACACCTCTTGATAATAAATACGTTTTTAAGTCATCTACTTTCCACTTTGACAAATCTACTGAAGTATAAAAACCATACTCAAACAAATAAATAAGAGGGTAATGCAATAATTGCTGGATTTTCGCATAGAACTTTATATTTAATAAGATTGTTTGCTCCCAGGCGATCCCAAAATGCAATGCGTGTTATCTGGCAAAAGGTCAATTGTGTTATGCAATTAGCTTAAAAAATTAATGACGCTGAAAACTTATGCTGATATGAATTTTGAATTAATTAAGATAAATGATTGTTTTACAGCAAATAAACTCACATTAAACGTCAAAAAAACAAAATAGATTATTTTATAAAAAGTCGCAAGAACTAAATCTTCCCCTATATTATCAGATCTATTTTTAAATAATAAAGAAATAAAACAGGAAGACTCTATAAAGTTTCTAGGAATACTTGTTGATAAGCATTTATCTTGGCTGTCCCATATTAAATATTACAAACAATAGTTAGCAAAACCATCGGTATGATGTACCGAGTTCGTTATTATGTCAATATGCTATGTTTAAAATTAAATTACTTCTCTTTAATTCATCGTTTTATTAATTATGCCAAGATTACATGTGGTTAGCTCGCAACCAACAAAACTTAAAAAAATGCATATTGTTCAAAAATTTGCGTGTAGAAAAAAAACAGGAAAAAAAAACGAGGGGAGCACTCTAAACACTTAATAAACAACAAGTTGGCTGTTTCAAAAACTAATCAATAATGCCATAGCTGACATTGAAGGTAACAGATGCAATCTTGTTTCAACATGCATTGAGCAAGACCTTGGAGAACTAATATCCAACAAACTCAAAGTAGAAGCAGCAGCTTGGGTAATTAAATGCTTAGTTGTCTCAAGAAGTCATTTCGGTGTCGGAGCTCTCCAGCAATGAAAAAAACTGTACAAACTGTATATTGGGTACCGCATTCAGAGTTTTGTGCAAACCTGATTATCCCTTCTCAAAAACTGCTCTTTACAAGCATTCGGACACCAGGGGTTCAGCTCAGATTGTCGCCATAAAGCTAATAGCTAAACGACCATGGAAAATTAATGCTGCTCTAAAGCCTTTACTTTAAACAAAATTTTGACCCATGATGAGCGGATAACTCGTCTTGTTTATGAAACAGAATTTTTGGCAAAGCAAATGATGATAGCAAAATCGCAATGAACCTGGAAATGCATTGGAAACTTATGGAAATGTTTTTTTCCACAAGTTCAAGTTCCTTGAACATAAGTTTAAAGTGAATATCTTTAACTGAATTTGATTGAAATTGTAAAAACATCTAGTTAAAAAATCAAGAACCGATAAAAAATAAATCTTGTGAAATAGAAGACGAATATATGGAGGATATTTTGAGATATATATATATCGTCGGGTTGGTGGTAGAAGTTGGTAACAACATTTTTTCGTAAAATGATATTTTTTGATATTTGTCATCATTTGGTCAATATCTTTGTCTGGTAAAAACTTGTAAGTGATATTATAAAGATAAATTACTCTTTTTCATAGTCAAAATAAATGTAAGTGCTCCTAAGATCAAAATAAAACAGGCTAAGATTTGTAACATCACTTACTGACTTCTGGGATTAGGTTTTGCTCACACTATGGGCAACACTGCTTGGTAAAGTCACTTACTTATTTTTGCCTGACATATTTTGAAAATACATGGTTTATAATGAAGGAAATGATTCAATCCTTTTGCCCCAGTATTACTGTGAGCATATTTAATTATTGGTGCACAATTTTTTATAATTTTTATAAGCACAATTTCGTTTACAAGTTAAAGAAAAAATGCTAACGCCGGAAATGGATACTAGTGAAATTACATTATTTGAGGATTGTAATACTATTATTGTGGACTACTATGATTGCAGTAATAATGACGTTTTTGTGGTAAATTTTGTACCAAATCAATACTCAAATTCCGATCAGGTAAAAATCATAACTTAACAGTTACAAATCAAATTAAAGTAAGGAGATTTATTATAAGTATTTATCTATTATTATTTTTTCACATCTTCCATAACCGTTTTTACACTTTGTTAATTGGTACATTTTGTTGAAATATTATGAATTCATAATTATATTATTCAATTTCAGGGTAATGAAGCACTGCTTGGTGAAGGCACACTACATGAGAGACAAAATGGTGCAGATCTTGTGCCTAATAATATTCAGATTTCTGTGGTTAATGAGGACAATGAATCAGGCGAAATTATAATAAATAATGATGTTATCGTACACAGTAACCAAACTTCCAATGTAAATGGCAACAGTAAGATAGTTACTGTTGAAAATACACTTGATAATGATGAAATTAAAATTGCTCGTACTCGCAAACGTACTCATAAACGTACTCGCTGGACAATATGTTGTCAATGTAGAAAAAGGTAAACGCAAAAAATGTTTACCTTATAAATCATGGAAAGAAATTGAAAGACCAGCAAAGCAACCAAAAGTGCTAATTCATGTCGCTTTAAATGCTCACATTTACTGAAGAAGAAAGAATTGAAATATGTAAAACTTTCTGGTCATTGAATTATGATAGGCAAAAGGATTTTTACATTGGTAATATAGAGCAAAATTTACCTATAAGAAAGAAGTTGCAAACAAAAAAGGAAATCGACAATTGTCTAGGTCTTATTTCTTAAAGAAAGAAGACGCAAAGGTGCAAATTTGTCAAACTTTCTTTAAAAATACATTAAGTATTTCTGATGGACCTATCATCCACGCTTTTAAAACACGGAGCAATATGGGAGTATTTGAAGGACCAGATAAACGAGGTAAACACGCTCCGTCAAATAAAACCTCAACAGATTCTCTAAATTTTGTTAAATCACACATAGAAAAGTTTCCTGTAATGGAATCTCACTATTGTCGTCGATCAAGCAAAAGGCTGTATCTTGATTCCAAGCTTTCAATTGCAAACATGAACGAGCTTTACTTAACAGAGTGTGCAAGCTAGAATAAATCTCCAATATCAATAATATCGTACAGACGAATATTTTCATCAAACTACAATTATTTATTTTTTAAACCCAAGAAGGATCAATGTGTGACATGTAACAATCACGACAGTGCCTCTAATGAAGCTAAACTAACATTGTCAACAGAATACCAGTTTCACCGAAAAAGGATAGAAGATACTCGGTTAGCCAAAGCTACGGATATAGAGCGATCGAACATTGATCCGTCTTTTTTATCTGCAACCTTTGATCTCCAAAGTGTGCTACAAATACCGTCTAGTGAAACTTCTTAATTGTACTACTCTCGCAAGATCTGTGTCTACAGTTTGACGATATACGAATCACGCTTGCCTAATGACGGATATTGCAATGTTTGGACAGAAATGAATGGGAAAAGGGGTAGTTCGAAAATAGGAAGCGCCTTGTGGTTCTGGCTGAAACAAATTCCCAAAACTGTTAAAGAATTTTCTTTACTTTCAGATTGATGTGGAGATCAGAATCGAAATCAACACACAGTTGCATTTTTTATGTATATGGTGCAAACACTCCATTGCATTGAACACAAATTCTTAGAAACTGAACATACTCACATGGAAGTTGACTCCATGCACAGTGCAATTGAAGCTTAAAAGAAAAATGTACCAATTTTTTCAACAATTGATTGGATGATAGTTTTCAGATTGGCACGGTCTTCAAGGAAACGAAAGAATGCTAAACCATTCAATGTACATCAACTGACATTTTCTGATATGTTAGATTTGTCTGATTTGTCAAAAAAGTTATTAAAAACCGTAACAAAGATGAGAATGGTGCTACCGTTAAATGACTGAAAATAAAATGTCTAAAGTATGAAAAATCTAAGCCAAATTGTTTCCAGTATTGTTATGACTTTACCACGCCGTATATAAATGTATTTACAAAGGGCAGAGGTCGGCAATTCAGCATGCCTACAGAAATAAATAAGGCATACTCAACTCTACTGCCCATATCACAGGCAAAAAAGAATGACTTGGAAAGATTGTGTACTTTGGGAATAATTCCTAATGAAGTACAAGAATGGTACCATAATCTGCCCGTCATTCGGTCACAACTCTTTTTTATATCTCTTTATAAATAATAAGAGAAAAAAGAAATTGAGAGATAATTGTTCCAAATGTTTTTTATTTTTTGCAATGTAATTTGATTGGAAGCGAAATAATAAGCAAAAAGAGGTTTAATAAAAGCATTTTATTTTTAATCACGCAACGTGGTTCATTTCTCTTAAATGAATTTAATATTTTTATTTTTAAATATAATAAAAAATAAGCTAATATTATGATAAAATTGGTTTTAAGATTGGGGTTTTTAGTTCATTAAATGAATTTAAAGCCCCCCTTTTAAATGAATTTTAAGAATTTAAAAAAGGGTTTTTAAGGCAAAAATAATAATAATTGTAAAAAATAGTTATTTTAATGCAGATAGAAACCAATACTTTTTAATATGCAAGCAATAGCAATTAATTTGAGTTAACAGCAAAACGATAACAATAAAAACTTTTTCATTCTATTCGAAAACTGAAAACGCCAAATTAAAAAGAAAAAAATATATATTTATTATTACCAAGATGCCGCACGGATTTGTAGAGAATGAGAAAAAATATCTTCAATTCATTGAATTGTATAAAAAAGCGTATTCGACGCTTGAAAAACAAAAGCAATATCAGCACGCACAGGAGTTGTGGAATGTAGTAAAAAATGATCAATCCTTGTATGAAAAAAAAGTAAACGAGTTAAAAGTGAAAGCAACAAAATCGAAAGGATCAATTATGTCATTCTGGGGAAATGTCTTTTTACCACCTAACAAAAAAAAAAAGATATTCATCCAATGCCGTCTTCATCAAATGAAACGCCAAGTTCTCTAAATGCAACTACGATAGAGCCTGCAAGCATTGAACTTGGTAAGCTAATTTCTGTAATATTTTAAAACATTTTCTATACATTGAGTTCAACCAAATTATAAATCAAACTATATCGTACGACTATAGAGCAGTCACATAAACTTATTTATCATTAGCCACTAGACCTATTTTCTATATCCAAAATAAATCGATTAGTATCAACTGCAAAGAATTTATAATCATTTTTCAGTATTTTTTAATTTAGATTTAACATCGAACAACAAGAAAAGAGAAAATCCGGCACAAATTAGGAGTCGAACGAAAATCTCAGATCTTGAATCGCAACGTTCATCCTTGATAATCGTACGCGACTCTGGTTTGTCTACCGTATCAAAGGAACAAATAAACACTGTGAAAAAAAGCATAAGAAAAGAAAATACAAAATTGGACAGGTAAGATAATTTAATTGTATATAATTTCTTTATTAAACATTTCGTTTTATAATGTCTAACTATCAGGTTTCTAGTAAATATCAAGAGATATATTAAACAGCGCTTTATTGTACGTATAGAAAAGCGTCTTGGCCAAAAAAACATTTTTTTTCAGACAGAAATTTTCATAATCTTTATGTCAATAATAATTTCTAGTTTGAAATGAGAATTTGCGTACTTTTTCTTTTGCAACATCAGCCAAAGTTCGCAAAACCTTAAGTATAGAAGTTTTTATAATGAAATCAAAGATTTTCAGAAATTTTGTTTTCAGCGTGATTCGTGATTCGGCTCGTTAAAGAAAACGAAGAAAAAAACTTAAAGAGAGTATCGAAACTGTGTGTCAGAACAACCCTGAAGCGTCAAGTGCCTTGAAACAGTTTATTCGAAACCATTCTGGACGACCGCGTCTTGAAGTTGATCAACCAGAGCTTATATCAACAATTATAAAAATTGTGCAGAACTCATCAGCAGCTGACGAACGTCGAAGAACAAACTGCCTTCGTAGCGTCTCCACTTTGGATGACCTTCAGACAGAGTTGACAAAAATAGGCTTTACCTTGAGTAGGAGTGGTTTGTACTTTCGTCTTTTACCACCACGTGGAAACACTTCTGAAGGAAAAAAACATGTCAACACGGTTCCAGTGAAGCTATTACGTCCAGAAAACTCAATGCGAAAAAAAAACAACGATAGAATGTTTGCAAAGTCATTTATTGACGACTTGTTTGAAGTTTGCAAATTATTTGGACCAAAAGCTGTGCTTTTCATTTCCAACGATGATAAAGCCAGGGTTCCATTGGGTCTTGCTGCAGCAAGCCTTTAGGCGCCGTTGCTGATGCATATGGAATACAAGGTCAAACTCATGGATTACGACTTTGTCGTTGGCCCACAGCATAAATTGATCCCATCAGTGTATGGCATATGCGAAGTTAACAAAACTGGAAATGTATCTTACAGTGGGGACACTTTCATACGCATAAGAAGTGGGAAACACGATACATCAAATGCTTTTAGACATGCTTTTGATGTTAGAGAGCTTTTTAAAACCAAGTTGGTTGAACGTAGACCAATTATGTTAATGGAGACTGATGGAGCTCAGGATAAAGTACCGCGCTTCCCTAAAACCTTAGCAACTGCTGTTGATCTCTTTCGCTTGCTTGATATAGATGCCCTTCTTCATGGTGTAAATGCAGCTGGACTTTCAGCCTTTAACCCCTTCGAAAGAAGAATGGCACCTCTTTCTCATGATTTGGCTGGAATAATTCTTCCTCATGATTATTTTGGCAACCACCTTGATTCTTCAGGAAAAATAATCGACCAAAAATTTGAGCTAGAGAACTTTCAAAAAGCGGCTACCGTTTTAGCCCAAGTTTGGGAGAAAACAGTCATTGATGGGTATCCTGTTCATTGCCAGGCTGTAACAGTTGGAAAAGCATATGAACCACCTACTCCTGATCCTGTTTGGGTAAAAAAACATTGTCAGCAATCGCGATACAGCCTTCAAATCGTAAAATGCCAAGACAAGTCATGCTGCACACCATTTCAAACAAACTGGATGAAAAACCTCCCCCAACGTTTCATTCCATTTCCAGCCATTTACAAATACTGCGAGAATGGTTATAAAGCAATAGAGCCGTCTACATATTTTAAAAACGTATCAAACCAATCAACATTTGCACCACTGACACATCGCCTTTTGCTACATGATATACTTACAGAAGGATTAAAATACAAAATAATACCATTTGATCTGTATTGCCCATCGATGAAAGAAAAGCTATCAAGCGGAGTTTGCGTTAACTGCAATAAATATTGGCCAAGTGAGGCTGCAATGAAACGGCATAAAAATGCACATAAAAAACAAAAAAAAAACGATTGAATTGGAGAGTGAGGAGAGTGTAAGTGAAAGTGAATATATTAATAAAAGTGAAGATGTCTGTGAGGAGGTTGTCGATAAAAGTGTGGAAGCTGAGTTCATGCCTGTATTTGATAATATTTTTGACTTATTTAAGTCACCATTTGTGGAAATTTAAAATATAACATACACGCAAGAACTTTTTTTTATAATATTATTCTTTATTTTTATTATTAACTTCCCGGTTTTTAATTAAATACAGAGAAATGTCGAAATAACTAGATATTTTTTGGTTTTTAATGTTTTATAGCAGCCGTGGCGCAGTGGTTAGAGCATTGGACTCGTAACCCAAGGGTTGAGGGTTCGATCCACGCTCGAAGCAAATAAACGTTATCGGTGAAGTTGGAAACTGAGAGCTAACTTAATAAATGATATTCTACTTGTGGCGGTGCTCTGTGATAAGACCATTAGGACTTCTTATAGCACTTAAATAACTAAAAAAAAAAAGTTATGCATTCAGGAAGGGGGGGCTTTTAGAATAAATAATGCGTACGTCCGCAAAGGGGGGCGGGGGGCGTCGAAAGCGTACAAGGGGGGAGGGGGTTCAAAATCAGTACTTTTACTGCGTACGTACTTTATGGATGGCCCTATATGTTTTTTTGCGGTGTTTCTTTTTGGAAGCACATATACACGTAGATATTTATTTTAAAGAAGAAAGGCTTTTTTTAATGGTTATTAGCTTTTTTATGGATTTTTATGCTCCTAAAAATTTGGTTGTTGTTCTCACATGAATTTATAGTAGAAGAAATGTTGAGCCCGCTTTTTTATAGTTCAGCCAACTTTCTACATATATTTTCTATACACATGCTAATTTTCAACGAAAAATAAATAGGAGAAGATAGTTTATTATGTGTTATTCTTTGTATACTACTTTTTCTAAATACCCTTAGGTAAACGTTTTTTGGATGTATTTCTTTTTAGAAGCATATAAAAGCATAGATTATTTTTTGAAAGGAGAAAGGTTTAGTTTAATTTTTATATGACTTTTATGTATTTACTAGCTTTTTTATGGATTATTTTGCTTGCAGTTTTCCAAAAAAACTTTGTCGATGTTCTCCAATTAATTTCTTGCCTAAACAATGTTGAGCCCGTTTTTTTTATTATTTATCAAACTTTAATAATAATAATAATAACAATTAAAGCTGCGTTCTTGAGAGTCTCAAGAAAGTAACAATTGTAGATGTTATTACTTGGTCTAGGAATTAATTCGTGCGGTTTGACAAGGGATTACGAAACTAGCTTATTGTCTCAGCGTTTCGTTTAGCCACGCATGCGTGCGAAGATCACTGTTATTCCGCATCATTTTCATTATAAATCTTAAGCGTTAAGATTTAAGATTTAAGCGTTAAGACTTAAGATTTAAGCGTAAACAACACTATTTTTAATTTAACTGATAATTTCGATTTTTGTTCCTAATAAAGTGTTTTTGCGGGGGATTCTTCTTCATTACTTTAACATGAAGAAAAGTGCTACCGAACGTCATCGTATTTTGGTTGAAGTTTATGGTGACCATGCTCTAGCTGAGCGAACGTGTCAGAAGTGGTTTGCACGGTTTAAAAGTAGTAATTTTTGTTTGGAAGACCAAGAGCGACCAGGACAGCCGAAAGAATTTGAAGATGCAGAATTGGCAGCATTGCTCGATCAGGATTCTTGTCAAACGCAAGAGGACCTTGCAAAATTGTTAGGAGTTGAACAATCAACAGTTTCCAGACGCCTCAAAGCCATGGGTATGATTCAAAAAATGTCTCATTGGGTTCCACATGAATTGAAAGACAGAGACGTGGAAAGAAGAAAGACCATTTGTGAATTGCTGTTTGAAAGACAGAAAAGAAAGGGATTTTTGTATCGAATCGTTACTGGTGATGAGAAATGGATTTATTACGAGAATCCTAAACGAAAAAAGGCCCGGGTAAAGCCAGGTGAACCAGGTCCATTACAACCCAAACGGAATATTCACTGTGCAAAGGTTATGCTGTGTATATGGTGGGATATGAAAGGTGTGGTGTACCATGAGCTTCTGACACCTGGTGAAACTATCAATGGAGAACGTTATCAACAACAATTAATGCATTTGAAGCAAGCTCTGGTCATAAAACGACCAGATTGGGGTAACAGACATGATAAACTCATTTTTCAGCATGATAACGCTCGACCACATGTCGCAAAACCTGTAAAAAACTATTTGGAAAATGTCGGATGGGAAATGTTACCCCACCCGCCGTATTCTCCGGACATTGCTCCTTCTGACTACTATTTGTTCGATTGCATGAATAACGATTTGATTGGACAGCGCTTTACTTCTTCAGAAAATATCAAAAAATGGGTCTCTGATTGGATCACTTCTAAGGATGAAGCATTTTTTCGACACGGAATTCGTAAAGTGCCGGAAAGATGGGCAAAAGTAGTGACTAGCGATGGACACTATTTTCATTAATGTATTTATCCATTTAGTTTTTGAAATAAACCTTCAATTTTCAATTAAAAAGCGCATGAATTAATTCCTAGACCTAATAGATTTTAACAGCTGTTTTTCGCTAGATTTTTTAAGTTTGTTTTTAAAATCAATCACTGAATTAGCATTGACAACTTCATATTCGAACGATTCCAATTTTCAACTATACGGTTTGTGAAGATTTGATGCCTCGGCAAAAAGTTTTGAACATACTGCATCCTTTAATTGTGTCCTCTAGTTAGTTTACCCAATACTTCTGGTTCACGATGCCAATCGATAGTATCATGTTTGTTTATGAATTTGTACATTTAGATAAGATCATCGTTTAAGTTGATATCTTTAATAAGTATGGGTTTTCGATTAAGTTGATATCTTTAATAAAATATGGGTTCCATATATGAAAAGCATTTTCCAAGTGCGGTCAAACGAGTAATTTCGTTGATTTTTCATCTGGATAGAGAATTGCGTGTTTTAACGTACCCATTTTTTGATTCGTATTACTTACCATTTTTCAATGTGGTTTTCCCATTTTAAATTGTCCAAAATAAAAACACCAAGGTCTCTTTCCAATGACGTTACTATTAGTTTATGTCGAATGATCTCGGTTTCCGTGGCATTATATTCTAAAGTATACTTTATTTTTAGATTGTCACAACCAAAGTTTATGGTTTTACATTTATCTTTATTAAAACTGATTAGCCATTTTTTTGTCCAGTTAAATAAGATGTCAAGATCAAACTGTTGAGAATATTTATTTTTTTCTATAACTTTATTTTTTTCTATATATTTTCTATTACTTGATTTTTTTCTATGAGCTTTATGGTTCTTTTTAATTCTTTTGTTAAATCATTTATATAAATTATAAAAAGCAAAGGACCTTAGCTTTTTATAATTTATAAGGTTGATAATTAATAAGGTTAGGACCAATCCTTATGGTACCCTACTACGAATTGTTTCCCATTCTGATTTAAATAGTGCAAAAACAACTCTCTTTTTTCGATTTGCTAAGAAAGCTTTACACCATTGCAATAATTTGCCAACAATACCAAATGACTTCAGTTTCAATAGCAGTCCGGTATGCGGAACTGAATCAAATACCTTAGAAAAATCCAAAAAGGCAACACGTTTTCCACTACTTATTCTTCTGTTATTATTATCTAATGTCTCAAGAAGGTTCACACAATTTTTCGATTTGAAGAATTAGTTCTGTTCTTTCTTGTTAATTTATTTTCACTTAAATGGTTCATTATTGTGTCTTTAACAATATTATATTCCATTAGCTTACAAACAACAGAAGTCAATGAAA
Source organism: Hydra vulgaris (assembly GCF_038396675.1). Taxonomy (NCBI): domain Eukaryota; kingdom Metazoa; phylum Cnidaria; class Hydrozoa; order Anthoathecata; family Hydridae; genus Hydra; species Hydra vulgaris. The sequence continues at coordinate 29,839,540 of NC_088924.1, read as the reverse complement.
CTGGACGGTCAGTAACCTTCCGTTTTTAAAAATTGGTGTAGCATTCGCTTTTAACCAGCTTGTAGACAATGTTCCAGTTAAAAAATGAGTGGTTAAATATCATATCAGAGTGGTCTAGCTAAACTGTCATTTAAATTTAATAATCATTTTTTATATCTTTCTCATTGAAAAATGGGCTAGGGCAAATTTTTTCTGTTTTCACATGTAGGCAAAATAAAAGCCTAGCTAATAAGCTTTTGTTTAGCTAATAAGCTATCGTTTAGCTAATAAGCTTTCGTTTAGCTAATAAGCTTTCGTTTAGCTAATAAGCTAGACTTTCGTTTATAAATACAGAATTGAAAAATCGATTTAGTTGATTAGCGATAATTTGACTGTCAGTTCATATTTTGTTGTTTTCAATTGAAATCGCTCTTATATGGTCTTTAGCTTTTAGTCTACTGTTAATATAAGTATAAATTTGTTTTGGATTTTTTTTCGATTTTGTTGCAATTTTTTTTCATATTTTTTTATTATAATTTTTACAAGTGTTTTGATTAACTTATTTTTTATTTTATATTTTTCCTTTAAATCTAAATTTTTGAAATGAGAGGCTTTGTATCGATACCAGAGGTTACCCTTGAGTCAAATTTCGTGTTTTAATTCTTTATTTGTTCATAAGAATCTTTTGGCTTTGGTTGTTTTTTGATTAAATGACTATATGAAATAACTCATCCATTTACATAAATTTTTATAAATCTTTTGTAACACTGATCAACATCAAGTTCAGAAAACTCGTGGTTCCAGGTAAATTTATTTAGATATTTTGAAAATTCATGATAATTTTCTTTCATGAATACCTGTTTTGTAGTGATGTTTTCATTTTTTCAACTATTATGTGCTCGATAATTAACAAAACTTTATAAATTATCAAAACTTTAAACATGATGACCTCTTTTTGTTTTTCCAAAGGAATCCATATGCACCAAGCTAGATATGCGAAAAGGAGAGGCTGTAAACACTAAATCTAATATATTTGTTAATTTTGTGTTATCTAGTTGGAATGTTTTTTTTTTACATTTTCTGTAAGATAACATTATTCAAAGCATTCCAGAAACTGTGTCTCTTTTTCCCCAATGTGAAATATATAGATTACAATATATTATATATATATATATATATATATATATATATATATATATATATATATATATATATATATATATATATATATATATATATATATATATATATATATATATATATATTGTAAATTGGGGAAAAAAATTATCTATGTAATATATTGTAATCTATGCAATACAATATATTATATAAGTTCTAATAGCTTTAGTTCCAAAAGGAACAGAAACATAAAAATGTTTTTTTTTTGTCATAATAAAGTCCTTCCTTATCTACAGTATCTGTCCAAACCTTTAATCAATTTATTTTTATTTTTATTTTATATCAATTGAAATTTATGAAAATAAAATAAAAAGAAGAGCATTGATAAAGTATATATATAGTAACATAAAGTATATATATAGTAACATAAAGTATATATATAGTAACATAAAGTATATATATAGTAACATAAAGTATATATATAGTAACATAAAGTATATATATAGTAACATAAAGTATATATATAGTAACATAAAGTATATATATAGTAACATAAAGTATATATATAGTAACATAAAAACTAGTAAAAATATTATCACCTTATTTTGGATGCAAAATTTTGAGAAAATAAAACTTTTTTTAAAATAGCAATAATTATTCCTGAAATATTTATAGATTTTTATCCCAATTACTTCGTAATTGCTAACTTTAAATATTTATTTAAAATTAGTTTCTTACTATTTCTGAATTAACAGGCCAGTAAAAATAATTTTCACAATAAATTAGGTTAAAATTTAATGTAAATGAGTAATGAAAACTTTGTACTGTGTGAATTACTTCAAAATTTCATTTTGCGTCTAATAAAACAAAATTATCAAAGTCGATACCTGTAATCTATATATTTCACTAAATATCACACTTTCATAACTAAATATTATAAACTGTTTTAGAATGAAAAATTCAAATCACCACATATAAAAACCTCAGAATATATTTTAGTTCTTGAGAAAAATTTGTATCTTTCTTTAATGGAATTGATTACGTTTTGACAGTTTACTAAACCGTCACTTCCTGGTCTACAAATACATGATATGCTTATTTTAATTATACACCATATCTGCTCATTATTTTTATTGTTATAAGCTTCATTATTGACTTCAAATGAATTAATTAGGTCATTTACATAAATACAGACTCCATCACCTCAGTTACTCATACGATCTCTTCGATAATATTTGTTAAGAAAAAGGAAGGGAGGGGGGGGGGGAGGGCAGAGAAGTAAATTAGGAACCTAGATTAAAACTTTGCGAGAAGGCCTATTTTTTGTCTCTACGCTACTGTATATATATTTAAAGTATATTACAAACAAATGAGAAAGATTATAATAAAAATAGATGCAGTTATGGGTGATAAACCAACTTATGACTTAAACTTATCAAATTTTTAATAAAACACTTGTATTATGAGCTGACAATAGATATAATAAATGTCTATTATATCTAGATTATACCTGATTAAACCCAATCCTTCAGTGTACGTATTTACTACAACTCCTGCAGTCGACCATTTTTGTATAATGCACCAATGTGCTTAAATATTTGTATGTGTGAGTAAATCAGCGTGGAAAACAACGGCCTGTCGATGGTCAATGACCACTGAATTGAATAAAAATGCATTTCGCCTTCCCAAAATGAATACTTGCTGGTCATTGTTAGAAAATAATTAAAATCCTGATTAGTTGGAAAATGCATAAACTAAAATTTAAAAAAATCATTCAAATTTTGAAAAAGCGTTTAAATAGTTTTCTTGTTTATGATACGCTACTTTAATTGCGTAAAGTGAAAAGTTGGTTTTAGTTTTATTGTTGATTTTAGTTTTATTTAAAACTGAAACAAAGTTTCAGTTTTAAATAAAATTAAAACCGTTACCATTGATGATAATGAAATTGGGAAACTAGCAATTATGTTTTACTATAATTTTATAAAAAACTATTGTTTTTTAATTCATTTTATAAAAAGGAGTCCTACAATTGATAATCCAGTCAAGAAGAGTATTATCTTCACTTTTCATGACTTTATTAACAAAATAATATTTTTTTTGAGCATCCTATAAAATAAAATATAAAACTTTACATTATAAAATATACCTGATATATTTTATCTCATACAATGAAAAGAGTATTCATTGTATCCTTATTGTATATATGACATGTATCACATGTCACATCACGGTCGTTTATATATTAGGAAAAAGCGCCATGTTTAGGCACGCATGCGCCAGTTAATAAAAAAAAATTTTTGAGCTTTTAAAATGGTTGCGGTTCTTAGCTACGAACTATATTTTAGATAGCAACCATTGCTTTCTATGTTATTTGTAGAACTGATTGATTTTACCATACTTTTGACCTAATTCAATAAATTTATATCTTAATTGTATCATAAAACCAATAAAAAATGGAAAAGAAAGTCTTATTTTTACTTAAATTTATATTTTCATTCAGGCTTAATTGTTGCTAATTAGTGATTTTGTTTATTTATTTGAAATCCAATTTCTCAACTTCTGACTGTAGGATTTCCGTAATTTTTTTTTTTAATTTTAGATATATCTTTTCTGTAATTATGATATTTTTCTGGTTGTTGCTTCAACTTTTTTTAGGTGTAAATTCTAGATACTCATCTAATAACATTTTAACAGAGTTAACTACTTAGAACTCTCTCAAAACGTCATGCACTCGAGTGCATGACGTTTTGAGAGAGTTGGGTGCTTTTTAGACTAAGAAACACCAAACTCTCTCAAAATGTCATTATGTCAGAATCAAAAATTTATACTAAGAATCTTAGTTTAGTTTTTCTATATTTAGATGTTATTAAAATATAACTAAACAAAAAAATATCGCAAACGAACTAGGCACTTATATATGTACGTAAATGATGTGCATGTATAATATACGAATGATGTATCATTTATATGTAATGTATATGCATAAAGCATTATATGCATATTGTATGTATTAATATATGTGTGTGTTGGTGTTTGTGTGTGTGTTATGCATGTGATGTACCATATTTTATTTATTATATAAACTATAATTTAATTCAAGATTTAGTTCAAATATAGTTTAATTTTATAAAATAAATACAATACATAATATTGTTTACAATAGTTCTCTTAAAAATTTTAAACATATTCTTAAAGTTTAGCCCACATTAAATTTGTTTATATAATAATTATTAATTAGTTTTCTCTCATTGATTCATTACTGTTTTATCTTTAGATGGAACTGCGCTACGAAAATTTAAATTACTTGTGCAGGACTTGTGCAAAATGGATTGGAAAAAGACAATATAGTTTGAGTAATAATCTTAAAACTATAATAGAGCAAGTGTTTCTTGTTAAATTCGAAGAAAGAGAACATTCATCCAAAAAATATTTGCCACAAGTGTTATTGCACTATTAATAATGCAAACAAAAGAAGAACAACAACTTCTTTATCTCTGTATACTAACTGGCAACCACATAGCATAAACTGTGCCACATGTCAGATGGCTGAAAATGTGCGGCATGGTACAGTTTTCACACGTTCACTTTAAAAAAAATCTAAACTCATAAAAAACTATATATATATCTTGTAAATACAAAAAATGTTGGACAATTGCAATGTTTAACTCAATAAAAGAAAATATATTACCTATACATAATTTAAACATAGGTATTGATATATCAGAACTACAAAATGAATTGAATCCTTTTTTAGAGCTCTGTTTATGTTGTAAATGTAATAAAATACCACAAATGCCTGTTACATTGAAAAGCTGTGAACATTTATTTTGTTTTTTATGTCTTGTGGAAGAAATGAAAAATAAATATATTGATGAGACTTTCTGCCCAAAGTGCAATAAAAAAATTTATATTGATGATATGGTGACCAGTAAAAAAACTAATTCTCTTCTTCAGATGTTAACTCTTGTATGTAATTTATGCAAGCAAAAATTTAATGCATTAAAAGAGTATGAAATATTCAAAACTCATAAAAGCTTATGTCATAACGAATTACTGTTATCAACATCCTTACTGACTTCATCAAGTAATTCAAAAAAAAGTATAAATGATATCTTTGAAATAAATAAAGACAGTGATATTCCCCAAGAGCTAGAAGAAGCAGCCCTTCATATTATTAAGCAAAAAATGGCAAAAAGTGGACAAAAAACAATTGAATTTAAAAGTGGAGGACCTCGAGTAAGTCTTTATAAAGATATGTCTTTATAAAGATAAACATTTGAAAATTTATTTTTTATAAATAAATATTTTCGTGTTTTATTTCTACTTTTCAGCCAATGATTTTTACTCATGCACCAAAAGCTTATGTCAATAGTGCTCAGGCAGCACAATCAACATTAAGATTGCGTAATACAAATATTGCAAAGCATTTTGAGACTTTAGCAGGCAATTTAAACGATGCAGTTGCAAATCAAACAAGTAAATTGCTAAATTCATTATCACAAGACACAAGGTACTCCATACTAGATAATGCAGGACTAAACCACTCTGAAATAAGTGCAAGTGTGATGGTTGCAATGAAAACTGATATGGGAGTACCATGGGAAAAACTTAAAATTATGTCTAGGTAAATATATATATTTTTTCCTTGAACAACTTGTTTCACCATCAGAAGGTTCATCAGGAAAGTAGCTTTCTGATGAACTTACTGATGGTGCAACAAGTTGTTGAAAAAAAAAAAAATCAAACTTTTTTTACACTGTGTTTCATCTATTAAGACAATAGATGAAACACAGTGTAATAAGACTTATCTATTAAGACACATCAGAATTCATTTCTGATGTGTCTTAATAGATAAGTCTAATTGATGATACACAGTGTGAAAAAAGTTTGATAAGTGATTTTCTACTAATTTATATATATATATATATATATATATATATATATATATATTTATATATATATATATATGCGGTAGTGGTGTAGTGGTAGAGCGCTCGCTTCATAATAAATAATCATATTGGGTAAAAATTTCTCAAAAAGCAAGGGGTTGCACCCTACATCAACGAATTCGCTGAAATTTGGCAAAAAGGTTTAAAGATATAAGTTAGGAACGAATGTAAATTTTTTTCAAAAAATTCTCATCCCTGTAAGAGTTACAGCAACTTGAAGTTAGTTAGTTTTTAACTGAAAAATGAGGGGGGAAAAGTGTTGGAAATAGGTTAGTTTACTATTATCCTTTTAACAAGCTTATGGTAATGTTGCGAATCTAAAATTTGGTACCAAAGGAGTTTAAAATCAGCTGAATCTGAAAATCATAGTCTCGTATCTGTCAAAACAATAGAATATAGTTTATTGTTAGATCCACAAAACGCACTTACTAACAACAATAAAAAAGGACATTTACAAGTATAGCTCTAGAAAAAATCTGACTGATGGAAAAAACTTTTGGTTTTGATTTTCTTAAATATTTGACATATATCTACTTTGCGAACCAAATTTTTATTGGCCTTATGTTTTGTCGAGAAGTTATTAATGTTTTGGTTTTTCAATTTTTCTAAAAAAATTTTGTAAAAAAAAAAAAGTTTGCAAATGTATTTTGATATTGAACTAAATACAATTATTTTTATTTTTAAATTAAATTGGTCTAATTAATCATAATCTATAAATTAATTATATAATTATGTTTTTTTAAATCAACTGACTATAATTATTAGAGTTAGTTGATTAAAAAAAACAGTATATATGATTAAATTATTTACAAAGTTATTACAAAACATAGTTCAACATTTTGTAAATTTATAAATTTGTTAGTTGTTATTTTCATTACATAATAGTTATTTCATTTTTGTTACATAATAGTTATGTCATTAAGTTAAACAATATTATATAACCTTTTATTCTTAATTGTTTTATTGTAATCAAATAGTAATTATCTCATCAATAAAAAAAAAGTAATAAAATGACATACAAATTTCTAATAAATATAACCATGTTAAGTTATATAGCTAAATAAAATTATATTTGGTTATATTTTAATTTCACACAAAATTTTTGTAAATAGTTGGTAGAGAATTGACAATAATTAGTAGGTACTTAGGCATTTAAAATATGTCTATTAGAACAAATAGCTATTTCTTCAAGCAATATGTTCCTTATAAATACAACTTAAATTTTTATAGTGGACATATTGTTTGTGTTTAAGTGTGATTTACTTGGTAGGACATAGTATTTAAGATTTCTTGTTTTTAAGTGTTTAGACTGTGATTACTCATTATAGTTTTATATGGATGACAAAATAAATTGCTGCTTTGTAAATAATTATGGAGCTTGTTATAAACAGTCATATACCCAAGTAAGAAATCTTATTGAAGATATTGACAGCAATGTTAAAAAACTACTTGTAAAACGAACAAATATGAAAAAAGAACAAATTACTAGCATATGCACACATCATTATGATATGTTAGTTGTAAGATATGAGGGTAATCAGAAAAGTTGTTGTAATCCATTTCTGACTCACCAAAAGGTGTGTAGAGGTAAAAATTTATATATTTATATTTCATTAATAATATCATTTTTAATAAATTGTTTATAAGTTTTTTTAATAATTATCATAATTAAAAATATAATTAATTTTATAGTAATATAATTACATAGTATAAATAACGTTATTTAAGTAATGTAACTACTCTTTTTTTTCAGCATCACTACGTGTGATTACAATGCATACTGTGTTAGAAGCAGAAACTATAGGTTTAAATCTTACACCTGGAAAGAAATTGTGTCCAACCTGTCGAAGTAAAGTTATGAAACGTTTATCAAAAAGTACGAGTGAAAATAAAAATGATGAAGATTTTGATATTGTTAGTGAAACGTCCATTCAAAATAAAAAAGAAGGTGTGGATACACACTTTACATTTGCTGGAGTATCTCCTATTAAGGTCAAAGGATTGCATAAGTCAGGTAAAATCAGAGAAGGTAAACGAAAATTGACAGCATTAACAACCTCCATTAAAAAAAAGGTAGCCACTTCCCTTAATATATCAGAAGAAAGTTTTGAAGAGCAGTCAAATTTTGTTAACGAGTATATTGAAAAAGCAAACTTGTTTGATAACATGATGGTATCACTAACTAACAAAATTGCAGAGTCTACAGCAATATCTAAAAAAATACAACTGACGACACTTGCTCCAACAGACTGGTCAATAAAAAAGGTTTCTGAAACATTACATGTAACAAACTATGTAGCTCGAACTGCACATAAGTTGGCATTAGAAAAAGGTATTTTAACCATGCCTAATCCAAAATTAGGAAAAGTTCTTCCTGATGTAACAGTTCAACTGGTCAAGACTTTTTATGAAGATGATGAACATAGCCGTATAATGCCTGGTAAGAAGGATTATGTAAGCATAAAGAAAAATGTTCACATGCAAAAACGTTTGCTATTATGCAATTTAAAGGAATTGTTTGTTGCCTTTAAAACCAAGAACCCAGAAATAAAAATAGGATTTTCAAGGTTTTGCACATTGCGACCTAAATGGTGTATTACTGTTGGTGCCTCAGGAATACATTCTGTATGCGTCTGTGCTATTCATCAGAATTTGAAACTGCTTTTACATCCTCTTGGTTTAACATACAAAGAATTATTACCTTTTATTGTGTGTGATATAACTAATAAAGACTGTATGATGCGGAAATGTGAAAAATGCCCTGCAACTAAGAATGCATTGGTTGAAAAACTTTATGATTTACTTGGAGAATTTGAAGATGATGAGGAGGTAGAATTTGATCAGTGGACAACAACAGATAGGTCAAACTTGACACATAATAAAGAGCCAGTGTTTGAATACATCGAATTAGTATGTAGAAAAATGGAAAAACTCGCACCACATTCTTATTTAGCAAAAAGTCAAGCATCATACCTGAGATCAAGAAAAGAAAATATGAATGAGGTAACAGCATTATTTTTGGGTGATTTTTCGGAAAACTATAAATTTGTAGTTCAAGATGAAGTGCAAAGCTTTCATTGGACAAATTTACAATGTACACTTCATCCTGTGATTATTTATTTCAAAAAAGAAGGTATTCTCAAGCACAAATCTTATTGTATTATTTCGGATGATATGATCCATGATGTGAACATGGTATATAAAATTATTGATGTTGTTAGCAATGATATAAAAACAAATCTGCCTCAAATAAAAAATATTGAATACTTTTCTGATGGGTGTGCAGGTCAATATAAGAATTGCAAAAATATTTTAAATCTTTGTTTCCATCTTGAAGATTTTGGATTTTCTGCTAAATGGAACTTTTTTGCAACTAGCCACGGTAAACAACCTTGTGATGGGATAGGTGGTACAGTCAAACGTTTAGCAACACTAGCAAGCTTGCAAAGAGATATGGGTAATTATATTCTATCTCCACAAGCAATGTATAAATATTGCCATGAAAACATTGAAGGTGTACATTTCATATATATCTCATCAGAAGATTTATTTTTGGTGAGAAACACTCTTAAAGAACGATTGGATACTGCAACAACAATACCTGGAACACGTAGTTACCATCAATTTGTACCACTTGGCAATCAAAAGGTAAAAAATATATGTTTAATATACCTTTTACTATCTTTTAAAAAACATGCATAACTTTTGTTGATCAAATAGATTTTTGATTTGAGCAGATCATTGTCAAAAATATTTATATTTTATTTTGGGCTCGCAATTTCCTTTCAATGCATTTAATAAAACATGTTTAACAAAAATGAATAAATGCATATGTTATTATTTTGCTAGGTAGGCACAAAGCTATGCAGTGTTGATGAAGAATTTGCTTTAATTCATGACTTTGGAAACGTCCAGATAACAACTGTAAACCTAGTACCAGGTGATTTTGCCTGTGTTTCCTATGAACAAAAGTGGTGGATAGGAGTCATTGAAGATATTAATCTGAAAGAAAAAGACGTGCTTGTAAAATTTATGTGTCCGAATGGTCCTGCACGGTTGTTTAAATGGCCACCAATAGATAGCCAATGCTGGATTCCAGATGTCCACATCATTTGCAAAGTTGAGGTACCAATAACAAAAACAGGGCTTTGCTACTATTTAGCCAAAGACGACTTTAAAAAAATTGTTTTCCTAAGGAAATAGAGATTATTATGTCTTATCCATACTTAGACCTTATGCTTATGTGTACAACTTGTAAATAATGTGAATGTAAAGCATGTATAAAATCACTAAAATTGAGTATTTCTTTTTAATATTTTTTTATACCTTTTACAATTTTAAATAACATGAAAGTAAATAAATAAAAAAAGTAACTAAACTGTTAATTTCTGATTTGATTGATTGGTAAAAGGTTGGGATTGAGTGTCTGGTTTAATAAATATCACAAAGTTTTGTGTCCACATCAATCATCAATAATTCCTTAAGTAAATGTAAGGCCAAAATAAAATTGGTTCGAAAAGTAGATGTTCATCTTATCTTTAAGAAAATCAAAATTAAATTTGTTTTCTATCAGTCAGACTTTTTTTATAGCTATAATTGTCAATGCCCTTTTGTATCGGCATTATTGAGTGTATTTTATGGATGGTAAAATAAAGTACATTGTTTTCTTTTGACAGATAAAAGCCTATATTTTTTGGATTAAACAGGTTTTAAACTCTTTTGGTACAAAATTTCAGAACTGTAGCATTACTACAAGCACCTTATAAGGGTAAAAGTAAATGGAATAACTTTCGGCACTTTTCCCCCCTCATTTTTCAGTCAAAATCAAGAAAACTTCAAGTTGCATTAAGTTATAAACGAATAGGAATTTTATGAAAAAATTTTACAGTCTTTGCTAATATATATCTCTAAACATTTGTGCCAAGTTTCAAAAAATTTGGTGATGTAGGGTGCAGATTTGTGTTTTTTTGTGTTTTTTGAAAAATTTTTACTCTATTATATATATATATATATATATATATATATATATATATATATATATATATATATATATATATATATATATATATATATAATATATATATATTATATATATATTATGTATATTATATATATATATACATATATATACATATATATATATACATATATATACATATATATATATATATATATATATATATAACTTATAGTTTTTCAGTATTACTTAACTTTTCAGTCCATTATAATTTTTTTTTCTAGTTGCAATGATCTTGTGAATCATAATTTTATTCAAAATAAAGAAATTCACATCAAAATTGGAGGAGATTATGGTGGTGGAAGTTTCAAGATGAGCTACCAGATAGTTAATACCATAAATCCAAATAGTTCTGAAAATACTATTGTTTTTAACATATTTGAATCTAAAGACCTCAGAGCTAATATTAAAGTAGCCATGGCAAGATTTGAAAAACAAATAGAAGCGCTACAAATAATGAAATATAAGTATGTTAATAAATTATGATGTATATATATATGATATGATATGTATATATATATATATATATATATATATATATATATATATATATATATATATATATATACATATATATATATATATATATATATATATATATATATATATATATATATATATATATATATATATATATATATATATATATATATATATACTGTAAAATTTACATGTTAGATATATATATATATATATATATATATATATATATATATATATATATATATATATATTTAATGTTTGTGTACATACTTATAGGGATAATAGTATCAGAGTATTTATTTTTGGAGATTATGAATTCCTTTGTTCACTGTATGGAATTTCCGGAGCCTCAGGTGAGCAGTTTCATTACTTTTATCTTAATTTTTTTAATTATGTATTTCAGGACAGGATTTCAAGACAAAATAAACTTAAGTTGGGTAGGTCTTTAGAACTGCCCAGGAGGCTGATAATGTCTGACCACATCCTGCTTTGTTCATTCACCTCACCAAAATAGGATTAGTATTTAATAGTTGGTAGTTTTTTAGGTAAACATTGTTGTTTATTCTGTTACGCAACCACAAATGAAATGAAGGTTTGCAAAAAAGAAAGAACAGGCATAGAATCTCGTACCTTGGAAAATCCGCAAGCTGATTTTGAAAGATTTATGAAAGATGGTGGCATTAAGAAAAAGGCCAAGTTTTATAATAATGTTATAGCAGAGCCTATCCTGAGAATACCTTTAAACCAGGTTAGTTTTTGTTTTACATTTTGTTAATATTTAATCCATAGTTATTTCCCATAGAATCACATTGACTATATTTAAATAATAAATTTATTTTGTTCTCTGCATAATTAGGTGTCTTTACCAAGTCTGCATATTGCTCTTGGTGTTTATCTCAAGTTTTTTAACATGTTTGAGGAAGAAGCCCATGAAGTGGACATTATGATGGCAGCATCATTAAAAAATAAAAATTGTCTTTTATCTCAACCGTATCAAGACTATATTTTAAAACAACAAAAAATTTTGAATCTAAAAAGGTGCATTGATAAACTAGATGACCAAATCCAGCTGGTTAATGATACTGTAGCTATAGCCATATTGAATAATGAAGATTGTGTAGAAAATATTCAGTCACTTTACATCCCTCAACTCAATTTGCTAAACGAAACAAAAATGGAAAAAGTAAAAATTGTTATAAAATTTAATAAATATAACTTTGTGAAAATAAGATTGTTTTATGTTATTTTTGACATGCGGATAAAAAACATGTTTTTTTAGGTTAGAGAGTGTAATGGTTTGGAAAATGAACTGATTTTTAAGAAAAGTGAGGGACCATGCATTCAACAGATTGAGTTGATTTTGCAAAAACTCAAGGTACAGCGACAAGCATATCATGGGAAAAGTTTTATAGGAAACCATGTACATAAAATGCTAAAAGTAAATATGTGCTATATGTTTTACATATAATATTTTATATTTTTATATATAATATATATTTAATAATTATTATAATAATAATGATGATGACGGTGATAGTGCTGATGATAAAATAATAGTGATAATTATAAGCTGAAAGTACCAAGTAATGTATCATTTGTGTATTTTCAGAAAAAATCTATATTAGAGCTTTGTAATTCTGTTCCGCTTCTTGTTTATAACAATGGATTGTCTGGAACAACTGTTCATGAAAAATCAGTTGAAATCAGTAGCAAGTATAAACAACTTTTCAATAAGCTTTCCAATTGTTATAGCATATTTTCTTCAAAAAGTACTATGACAATAATTGAATTAACACAACTAGGTATGTTTTATGTAATAGTTTTGTAAATAAAATAGTTACTATTTTAAATAATTATTTTGTATTTGTTTAACATTGTAGTGCCTCTTTACTGCTTGTTTTATTGTATTGCATTAAATTTTTCTCACATAAACGTAAAAATCTAATTATGTAATAATTAATAGCTATATTTTAAATTTTATGGTATAGTTGACAACTATAAACTAAATTGCAAAAACCTAAACAATAAATTATATAATAAGAATAAAGACATAATATAATGTAATTTTTTTCTTCTGCTTAACCATTTGATAACTGTGTTTTTGTATACAGAAACATATGTTGATGATTTAATGCAATTTTATCATGCCAAATGGCCTCAGGGTTCAGTGCCACCTAAGTTGCACATGATGGAAGATCATGCGATACCATTCTTACAAAAATGGGGTGCTGGCTTTGGATTCTATGGTGAACAAGGAGGTGAATCAATTCATCATGAGTTCAACAAATTAAAGATTATATATCAATCTATTCCTTCACCAACAATGCGATTAAAAAGCATCCTTAAATCGCACCATCTAAAAACTAATCCTAAAAATAGAGCGCTGAGACCTAAAATTAAAAAAAGAAAAAGGAAATGATATCTGTGTTACATTTTAAAAGTTATATGTCAATAAAAAAAAGTCAAAAAAGAAAATGTAAATAATTTAAAATTGATATTTATTTTTGACTTTATATAAAAAATAAAGTTTTATTTATTTCAGAAAACTTTTTTATTTGAATTATTTTTATGTATATATAGCAAATATAAAAAGTTGAAAAAAGAAAATATAAATAATTTAAAAGAGGTATTTATTTATAACTTTATATAAAGAAAGAATTTTTTACATTGCAGAAAGCTATATTTTTAAGAAATGACACCTGTCATTTCTTATGGGTATTATTCTTGTTTTTATCAACATAAAAAAAAATTATATTTTGTTAAAATAGTTACTAATAAGAGGATATAAAGTAATAGGATTAAATGTAAATATGCTACAAATAATTTAAGCAAGGTAGTTATGTTAGTTTTTAAATAAATGTAACAAATTTATAATCATTCAAAATTTCTTAAACTAAAAAGTTGAGTAATATGAGAATATTATGTATCCAAAATAGTAAAAATTTTCAAATAATTATATCCATTGTATATTGCTAATAAACACCATAAAAGTATAAGGTAATTCAAAGAACTTACCGATAACAAAAAATTAACTGTATTTTTATCCTCAATTGTCAAATCCAATTGATTGTAATCCAAGAAAGTTAAATACCATATTCTTTATTTTTCATATTTCAAAGAATTTTTTCAAATTTGTGTCAATGAATCAAAAATCAATCAACATCTCAATTGATTTTGTATCTATCAACACAACAAAATGTACATACAATAAACCATGTTACTTCCATCTAAAAGAGAAGAAAAACACACACATATATATAAATATATAAATTAGTAAAAACTCTTATTAAATTTTTTTCTTCACAGAAGAAAAAAATTATATAAGCATTTTTGCTAATTTATTATTGCTCTGTTCTTTAATAACATTGAGCACTCTATTTGTAGAATACACTAACATAATTTATATATAAAAATATATATATATATTTATGTATATATATATATATATATATATATATATATATATATATATATATATATATATATATATATATATATATATATATATATTTATATGTGTGTGTATATTTATGTGTGTGCGTGTGTATATATATATATATATATAATATTATTATTATTATTATTATTATTATTATTGTTATTATTATTATTTAGATGGAGATAATTATGGAATAACTTATTAGTCAGATAACAAAGTATACAATATTAATTTTAAGATAAGTAAGAAAAATTAAAAGTAATAATAAAAAATGAAACTTTATTATATTAGGACATAGTCCTATCAATAAAAGCATACTTTTAAGCCAAAAAAAAGCTGAAGCAATAACCAAAAAAATATCATTAATATGGAACATATTTATCTGGAGTTTAAAAAAAAAAATTTTGAATTCCTACTGTCAGATTTTTAAAAAATCGAATTTAAATAAATAAACAAATCTGTGTTTTACTCTAAAAAGTAACTAACTAGAGATGAAGTTTAAGCGCGCTAAGACCATTTTAATACTATTTTATTGATGTAATTATGAAATTATATGTATTAATATACTGATATAAGTTAAAAACAAGAGTACAGCATTATATTTCAAAGAAAATGTTAACAAATTAACGGTTGTCATATAAAATATTTTATGTCGTTAAGAGCCGCAGCCATTTTAAAAGTTCAAGACTTTTAAAAATTTTAACGCATGCGTGCCTAAACATAGCGCTTGTAAACGACCGTGACATACAATAATGATCAACATTATTATTAACTTGTTTAAGCATAATCTTGAAAAAAAGTTTATATAATAGTTTATATTCTATAACTATCGGGGGCTATAACTATGCATTTTAAGTATAACTTTTTTATTAACATATAACATTTACATATTACTCTAGATCATATTACTTTACTCTAGAAAACACTGTAGTAATCCAGGTTGAAAATTAAAATGTCTCTTTAAGTCTCCTGTTTTTGTTCTTTGATGTAGTTCATAAGTCCTTTAACAATTTTACAGAAACCCCTGATTATGTGACTTTTAAAGCTGGATTTTTTTCTAAGAGTCTGTATCCCTGGTTTTTAAAAACATTGCAACTTGCATCAGTTAACTGTATACCAATAGCATAATCAAAAGCTGTATTCAAATAATCTGAGTATACATAATACAATAAAACTGTTATTCATTCCTTTTAAATAACTTTAAAAATAATTCTTCTCAAACAAATATAATAATCTTGGGTAAAGCTTCCTATCTTAAAGGTACCAACATTTATATTAACGAAGACTTTAGCAAAACCACAAGGAAAATTCAAAAACAACTTTTTGCTAAAGCAAAATCCATAGGCAAAACGGATACTTCGCGAAAGTGATATACAACAAGCTCGTAGTACACGAGTTTAATAAAAAGAAGTCTGACGATGCTCAAAATTTAAAATCTCAATTAATTTAATCTAAATTTATATTTATATATATAAAGTAAAATTATTGAAACTATTTGTTTAATCTAAATTCTTTGTTTTCAAAAATGGAAATGAAAACTCTAAAAAATAGAGATTTTGAAAATCTAAACTTTGACCCATTTTGGGAGGTTATTATTAATAACTAATCTAATGAAAACATAAATATTTTTCGAGAAACTCAAATGAACTTAATCGACACACCGTATTTTGTCCTTTCGACTTCAAAGTATCAAAAGGTTTTAATTCATTTTCTACATTATACGTAAACATTAGAAGCATGTAGTAAAATATTTAGAAGTTGAAAGAATTTTTAAGTATTTTTAATTTCGCGTTCGATGTCATAGCTCTTACAAAGACTTGGCATGATACAGAAAGTTCTGTTGAATTGAATTCTATCTATAGTTTGCAATCTTATAAATTAGTAAGCCAATCAAGAGCCAGCGGGAAAAAAGGTGGAGGATTAGGTGTTTATGTCTCCGATAAATATATGTATGAAATTAAAAAAGTCCAATGTTTCTCTAATTCTAACTACGAAAGTCTTTTCATCGAAATTATAAACAATAAATATAGTAATATATTAGTAGGATGTATTTATCGTCCGCCAAATGGTAAAATTAAACCATTTGAAAATTTTATGAAAAATTCTATCATAAAAATTATTAATGAAAGTAAAAGTCTATATATTATTGGGCACATAAATCTTGATGCTCTGGCTAATCAAAAATTTCCTAAAATAAAATCCTTTTTTGAAATGCTATTTAAACTCAACGTCTTATCAATAATTAATAAACCCACACGTGTTACAAAAAAACTCAGCAACTGCGATTGACAATATCTTCATTAATAACCACCTAAAATCAACATTTGAAACTGGAATTTTCCTTACAGATACTAGTGATCATTTTCCTATCTTCTTAAAAGTAAATTATTTAAAAACTGCGTCTGATAGTCAACTAAATGTTATTAATTTGAAAAAACGTAACATTAAATTTTGTAATATTAACAAACTAACGTGTAGATTAAAACAAGAAGCATGGAGTAATGTATATAAATGCAATGATACTAACGAAGCTTTTAATAACTTTTTAAGTACATTATTAAAACACTACAATGAAACCTGTCCATATGAGGATATTAAAGTTAAGGCAAAAGCTATTTCTAACCCATGAATGATCAAATCGCTATTAAATGCTCAAAAAAAAAGCAAAAACTATATAACAAATTTCTAAAAAATAAAAACACAAATAATGAACTAAATTACATAAAATATAAATACTTTTACCAATCACTAATCAAAAATGCAAAAAAAAGTTATTTCAGTAAGCTAATCTCGAATTGCCAATTTAATAGTAAAAAAACATGGTCCATAATTAATAACATCATCGGAAAAGACAAAAATATTGCTCCTTCACTACCTAAAAGAATTAATATTGACAACACTGATATATTCTGTCAAAACCTAATCTCAAAAGAGTTCAACAAGTATTTCACAAATGTTGGGCCTAAACTTGCCAACAAAATATTGGCCACATCAGAATCATTTAAAAACTATCACCTAAAACCCTCAAATAACAAAAGATTATATGATAATGAATTAAGTTATAAAGAATTTGAAAAAGCATACTCTTCTTTAAAAAAAAACAAATCTCCAGGATATGATGAAATTTCTAGAAATATAGCGATTTTTAACAAAACTAGCTTAAGCAAACCTTTGTTTCATATACTGAAACTTTCATTTAAGTTCGGTATTTTCCCTGATGCTCTTAAAATAGCTAAAATAATCCCAATTTACAAATGCAAGGATCATTCGGACATTACAAACTATAGACCTATATCATTACTTTCTGTATTCTCAAAATTGTTTGAAGGCGTAGTTTATAATAGAATATTCGAGTATTTCGCTATAAACAGTTTGTTTTACCCAAAACAATTCGGGTTCCAGAAAAATAACTCAATTGAACATGCTATTATTGAAATAGTCAACCATATAACTAATGGTTTTAACAATAACAAATATACTTAAGGAGTATCTATAGATCTATCTAAAGCATTCGATACAGTTGACCATTGCATTCTCTTAGAAAAAATTAAGCATTACGGTATAAATAATACAACATATTCCTGGATAAAAAGTTATTTTACAGATAGAAAGCAATATGTTCATAATGAACAATCAGGAACATTAAATGTCGTATGCAGAGTTCCGCAGGGATCAATCCTTGGTCCGCTCCTATTCCTTATTTATGTTAATGACTTTTGTAATGCATCATTAAAACTAAATTCAATAATGTTTGCAGATGATACAAATCTATTTCTCACCAATAATAATATTAAACATCTCTATTCAGATATGAATATGGAATTACATAAAGTTAATATTTGGTTTAGGGCAAACAAACTGTCACTTAATGTTGAGAACACAAATTATACTCTATTTCATAAAAAAAAACAAGAGTTAAACATTTCACTTAAGCTGCCTGAACTTTATTTAAATGATAATTTAATTAAAAAGCAAACAAGTATAAAGTTCTTAGGAATTCTTGTCAATAAAGTTTATTCTGGCTTTCCCAGATAAACTAAATTCAATCAAAAATCACCAGAACTATTGGCGTAATGTATCGAGTCTGCCCATACGTGATATTTCAATATTTTAAGTCTCAAATTGAATCCGAAAATCCTCGTGCAAAGTTAAATCAAGGAGACTTGATTTAACCTTGCAAATATACTTTGGGCTGATTCGTTGTTTCATTAACTAAGCTAATATATCATGGGCAAGTACGCTTAAAACAAAACTTTAAAAAATTTATAAGCTACAAAAACACGCTTGCCGAATCATATACTCTAAATTTAAACGCGAACATGCAAAACCTCTTATGAAAGATATGAAAATGATGGATATATTTGAAATAAATATCTATCAGCATCTAATTTTTATGTATAGATACTACAACAATCTTTTACCTGTAAATCTTAATAATAAGTTCAAAATAAAGCTAAATGATAAGTATAATCTAAGATCAAATAGAAACATTAACTATAAATTGCCTCGGAAATGTAACAAACTCTCAGAATATTGCATATCTTATCGAGGACCTAAATTATGGAATGAATGTCAAAAGGATTTTAAGTTTACGGTCCTTAAGTTCATTTAAGTTTTAAGCAAAAAAAGAAATTTTTAATACGTAATGATCTTATTAATTAAAAAATTATTTTTATTTTAACGAATTAATTTTTTGTTTGTTTGACTATTTCCCCGGTAACTTTGCTACTTATTTGCTTCTTAATACGAGCTTTATATTATACGTGTTTATATACTTCTTAATACGATCTCTTTAGTATATTTATTATGAGTTTTATATTTATATTATACTCGATATTAATGCTGTATATTTACGATTTATCAAAACGATTTATTACTCTTCTTATTTATTATATAAATCTACGATTTATTATTCTTTTAAAAGGGACTCTATAAAAAGATTGCGATAACGTAATGTTATCCTTATCTTCTTTGAGTTCCTATCTGCTTTAACCCTAATTTTATTGTAATACTAGTGTATACTCTTGTAACAGAATTTATTATATATATATTTAAACGAGCATTGTAAAAATTATTATACTATGTTACACAGAAAAAAAAAAAAATACAGTGTAACAAATAAACAGTTTTTGCTTTTATATTGAATATAAAAGCAAAAACTGTAAATATAATATTCATATGACAAAATAGGAAAAAATCTTTTTAAAATTTAAAAAATTTTTTTGTTATTGATTTATTACTGATATTTATTTCATTGTTTTAGGGGTGTATTTTAATGTTTTAGTGTTCAAAAATTAGTGTTCAAAAATTAGATCAAGGAAAAATTTTCACTAACAAATAGGTAATTTTTTGCTGACTATAATAAAGAAATAAAAAACTGTTGTTTTTTTTGTTTGTTTTTTTATTATTTTTTTACCTCTCGCTATCCTCATCAAGTTTTCAAAAAAAACTTTTTTTACATACATTGCATAATATAACGCGAAAAAAATAAAAAACTGGATACTATTTTAACAAATGAATGTTGTAAAATGTGCTCCGCGATGGAGATCTTAAGAAAATTATATTTATGTTAATGTAATTTTGTAAAAGATTATTTTTAGAAGTAAGCGATAATAAAGGTTGTTTTACTTCATCAACTTGACGATGAAGATAAAAAAAAAAAAGAGGATTTAAATAAACATTATACTTATCATTGCTATAAAAAACCTTAATCTACCAAACTTTCCACCATTTTCATGTACGGAAGATGCGAGTAAGTTATTTTCTAGCTGGAAAACGCTACATTAAATGATTCGAGTTACTTTGCGATTTACTCATAATTACAGATGATAAGCAAAAACATTCGTTACTTCTTACTTAAATTGGAGATAACACTTACAAAATTTATGAAAACATTATACCGCAAGATATACGCTAATCACATACGAACAAGCTGTCGAAGCTTTTAATAAACACTTCAAACTCCAAGTAAACCCGAGCTATGAAATTTTTATCTTCCGTAAAATGGCTTAACGTACAGATGAAACCACTCAGCAGTTTTTCGTTCGATTACACGAACAAGGTCTTAAATGCGAGTTTGCCGATAAAGATAAAGAAATTAAATAACAAATTGAGCTTAGTACCAACATTTCAAAACTTCGTAAATACAGTTTTCAAAATCCTAACAAAACTTTACAAGATTTGTTAACTACTGCAAAAATATTCGAGCTGATGATAGAAGCAAATAGAAGAACTGGAAAAAGAAACGAATAAACAAAGCGACGTAAATACAGTCAAGAAAAAAAACTTACCACTAATCAGTAAAGAACCACATGAGATTATAAATAAGTCGCTGAAAAAAACGTGTTATCGATGCGGAACTGAATTCCCGCACACTAATGCATGTTTAGCTTTAGGAAAAATTTACAAAGATATTAAACGAATCCGAAAATCCTCGTGCAAAGTTAAATCAAGTCTCCTTGATTTAACTTATCCTTATCTTCTTTGAGTCTCCTTGATTTAACTTATCCTTATCTTCTTTGGGGATAATAATCAAAAACTTAAAATTGAAGGGCAAATCAATGCCGTGATAGAAAGTCAAACGAAATTCCTATAGTCCACATTCCACGTGATTAAAACTCACCACAAAAATCTATTATCTGGAAACGACGCCAAGTTACTCAGTTTAATACAATTGAATAAAGTTCTCTAGTACATAGTCAATCAGAAACTTTTAAACAAACAAAAGACAATACAAAATAATTATGGCGAGAGTAAACAACAAATTTGCCATTCCATGCAGAATATTAGCAAATTAAACAATGCTCTTCTTCTAAACGTTCTAAAACGATTACAACCACTTATAAACTCATACAAAAGTTCTGTTTTTAGCGGGAAAATAGGATAACTTTCTAAATACCAAGTGAAGTTGAAAATAAATGAAAGTATACCACCAGTCACATAAAGAGTAAGGAGAATTCCTTTTGCACTTAGAGAAAAAGTTAAAGATGAACTTACAAAGCTTGAAGCAGATAAATTGACACGGTAACGGATGAAGCAACACCCTGGATAAGTCCAATGGTAATTGTTCCAAAAAATGACGGTAACCTAAGGATTTGCGTAGACATGCGAGCCGCTAACAAAGCTATTGGAAGAACGCGTTTCCCGACTCCAACCCTAGACGATGTTATTTTAAAACTTAAAGAATCAGCCGTTTTCTCAAAATTATATTTAATAAAGGCATTTTACCAGCTCGAAATTGCGCCAGAATCGAGATCAATTACTACTTTTTAATCCGAAACTCAAATTAAACGTTTCACAAGACTTAATTTTGGAGTGAATTCTGCGCAGGAGGAACTACAAAACGCTTTACGAGAAGTTTTGAAAAATATAGAAGGAACTCTTAATATTGCTGAAGATGTTTTAATATTCGCTTTAAATGCAAAACAACACGATTCAATATTACACAAAGTATTAGAAAGATTCAAACAGAGAGGTTTAACTCTAAACTTTGAAAAATACTTATTTGGAAAAGAAAAAGTCAAATTTTTTAGATTTATATTTTCAAAAGAAGGAATGCAAGCAGATCCTGAAAAACTCGATAATATCAAAAACATGCCTATACCAGAAAACACTAAAGCTCTCCTAAGCTTTCTCGGGTTTATGAACTATTTTAAGCGTTTCATTCTACACTACAGTACAATCACTTATCCTTTACAAAACCTTCTGCATAAAGATTCATGATGGAATTGGAACTTTGAGTGCCAGTGTGCGTTCGATAAACTGAAAAACGATATGACATCAGACTCATGCGTTGGGTACTTCGATTCCGACAAAGAAACTACAGTCTTCACTGATGCAAATCTTGTAGACACATCGACAATCATTGTACAAAACACGCCAAATAAACAAGACTTTAAACTCATATCTTATGATTCAAAAGCGCTGTCACCTGTTAAACAACGCTACTCTACGCTGAGTAGAAAGAGAATGTTTGGCTATAGTGTACGCCTGTGAACACAGCAGGGCACCCTGTTTGGACTCCCTTTTAAAATGTACAGCAATCACGAAGCTATTGTGAAGGTTTTAAACAACCCAAATGCTATAGTACCACTTCGCATTGAGCGTATGACTTTACGATCACAGGGATATTCTTTTGATTTACACTACGTCCAAGGAATACATAATATATCTAATTATCCAAGTTGACACCCGGTAGACCCTTGTGACATCGAAAAGCTAAAAAAATGTGTCAACTTTACTGCTGAATACGCATGTCCTAAAGCCCTTTCACTACTAGATATTCAAAGAGAAACCAAATACTTACATAGTTAGTCGCCACTAATACCTTGTATAAACTAACACATCTGAATTGTTCTCCAGAAATAAGAAAGTTTCAAAAAGAGTTACTTGCTTACCGTAAGATTAGCCAAGAACTTACAATAAATCAAACATCAGACCTAAAGCAAATCGAATTATAACTCCTCGATCACTAAAGATTATGGTTATACAACTGGCCATAATAGTCACATGGGACTCGAGAAAACAAAAGCACTACTTAGACAGAAAGTTTACTTTCCTGGCCTAGACACTAAGGTAGAACAATATATAAAACAACGTGCAATTTGTCAAGCACTTGGTAAACAAAATCCACCAGCCGAACTATTAATCACTCCAACATCATCGGAAGTTTGGGACACACTTAACATAGATTACCTTGGTCCTTTACCTAACGGATTTCATTTGGTAGTTCTCATAGGCCAAACATCAAAATTTCCGATTGTCGATATTATAAATGATACATCCGGTGACCTTCTTATTGATTTTCTACAGAAAACGCAGTATATGGAATAACGAAAAAAATTATCAGCGATAATGGACCACCTTTTACTTCATTCAAAATAAAGATGTTTTTTAACAAACTGAAAATTGAACATAAACGAATCACGCCGCTTTGACCGCAAGCTAACTTACAAGCCGAATCATTCATGAAACCACTGATGAAAACAATACAAGCAGCACACATTGAATGAAGAGACTGGAAAAAGCAGTTATACAACTTCCTGTTCTCCTATCGTACCACTCCCCATTGCACAACTCGGATACCACCATCTACACTCATGTTCAATCGCCTTACAGGTTTCACAATACCCTCATTTCAGACAAGGGTTGATACAAATATTAATGATCAAGTCAAAAAGAGACAAGAAAATTCTAAGTTATACAGAAAGAAATACCACGGTTCAAAATACCACGCAAAAAATTTAAATTTATATATTGGAAATACAGTACTGATAAAACAACAAAGATGTAACAAAACTACGGCACCGTTTGAGTTTAAACCCTACACAATTACGGCAAAGAACGGTACAATGATTACTGCCAAATTTCCCGTTGATAACTCGAAAAAAACTCGGAATGCTTCACACATGAAGAAAATACCAATGGATATACAATTCACGGTGCATAGGAACATACTCTAAGACCTTGCAACACATCCCCAGAGATTTTATTTTTGATTATCATTAGAAAACATTTCCTCATTCAAAAAATGTAAACGACAACTTTTTTTAATGGGGGCCTGGGGAGAAAACACACATTTTAGGGCAGTGCCCAGGAATTTTGTTGTTCAAGATAGGTAGCTAATAAGCATGGGGCATACTCAAATTTTTAGTATGTTGATACTGGTAGCAAATGAGGATGACTTGCAAAAAATTAAGGTAATTGAAGCTAAACCAACCCCGCCCCGATCCCTAACTGCCCCCTTCCTAGAACTACGTCTCCTTTAATCGTAAATTTTTTTTTTGTTCTATCATAAAGTAGATCAAAATTCATCGACAGATTTCAAATTTCATCAAAAAATCTCTTTTCGTTTAAGATTTATAACAATGCAAAGCCTAAAATTACCCCCTGAAATAACCTTAAATGGTCTCAACTTTTAAACGAAAAATTTTTTTTTGATGTAATTTGAAATCTGTCGATGAACTTTGATCTAGTTTAATATAAAACAAGCAAAAAGTTGAAAAGTGTTTTTTGGAACCATACCCTGGGGGCTATAAGGGGTCTAGAAGGGTTTGCTACAATTATTTATTACAATAAAAAAAAAAACTCTGATTTTTATGGTTACATTATGATTGATATTTTACATTTCAAAGTCATACTAAACGTTTGTTCATAGGAGATTTAACACTTTACTTTTTACAAACTACATTCCTGCAAATAGAAAGCTACTTTAAAAGTGCTTGTAGTTGTAAGCAACAACCGCGTTTTTCAGCGCCTCTATATAGTTTGGGCTGTGCTCTCCAACTTTTCTTATTCGCCAAAATTGATTGAAATCCTGATGAATGGATTCGAGAGCTTGTTCAGTCCAGTAACCTAAGCCTATAGAACAGTAGAAGTACAAAAGAAATGCAAATTTATTTAATAAATATTCGTCGTAAATTATGCAAATTTTACGATTCAACTGTTGAAATAGAGTATTTAATTACTAAGATTACAAATTATTTTTAATCAAATTTAAAAGTTATTTATCATACCAAAGACTCCACCTTTCATGTTGATAAATTCAATAACATGTTGCTCAATTATGTGTACCTTCAAAGGAATTGTAGCCCTTAGATTTCTATAGCTCGTAGAGAACTCCTCTAGATCTTTAACATATGTGGAGCTTAATGATTTTCCAAAACAACCATGGACGATTTTTTCAAAATCTCTAAGTACCTTAATATATTTGGCAGTGGAAACTCCAAGACTAAACTCTTGAAAAAACAGTTCAAAGCTGTCTATGTTTTTAAGCAATTTATGACAAGCATTGCCTTCCAAACGATGCTGCCCTTGGTAGGACACTCTGCAGATGTTTATTTTAGACAGATATTGATTAACAAACTGTAACCCACACTCCTTGTTTTCAAATAAATTTTTTTCAATCTCTTTTAAAATTTTGTCTACAACACCTAGCAGTATATGTAGTCCAGGAATATTTACAAATTCTAGTATTTTTTTGTTTTTGTTGCCTGTTAATAAAGGGGAGTTAACAACATTAGTGTATTTTTTAGGTTTTTTTTAAGTTTGCACCATCAGCCATCCATTGGTCGTACAATGTACACAAAGACTCTAGAGTATATTGATCAGCTTTTTGAAAGTCAGGAGATGACGTCATGCAATACGGACAAGGGTGTTTTGATGTTGCAGTTTGTTTTCCAACCATTTGAAGCAAAATCTTTAGATCTTCAGATACTGTGTAATCTAAGGATAAAATGTTCAGCTTATCCAATATTAACCGCAAGTTATGGTATTTTTCGTTCAATGAAGGCAAAATGGCCAATATAATAGTTTTGCGGACGCTTGAATCTTTAAAATCTTTGTACGCATATCCGTCACTCTTGCTCAGTTTCTCTGGAATTTTATTATTTTTTAACTCTGGTTTTAGGGTTTTGACAGTGTAACTTTTAGGAATCCCTGCCCTCCATCTACACCTAATTTGATATCAACATCATTTGTTTCTTGACTTCTGTGATGAAGTACCATTGCTACGAGTTTTTCAATGTCATTGCAATACACAATAGGAGTATCTTTTTCTACTAACTATACATTCAAAAAAAAATAAAAATGAATAATACAAATTGCAATCTAGCTATAAAATAATTTTTTTGGAAATAGTTTACTTACCTCTTCGCTTTCTTTTAATTTTAATTGCAATGGGAGTTTATCACAATTGAATAAATTTCCAATTATTTCGTTGTTCTCAATCAGTTTAATATTGAAACCGGATTCCACACTTTTTCGTCCAGCCTCACTTCTCAGAAATCGTGCAACTTCAATCATGTTGCGATTACTTATAAATCATAATAAAGTTATTACAAAAATTGGCTTTAAACTCATAACAAATTTATTTTTAAAAGTATTTTTAAGCAACAAAAATTTACCTGGAATGTAGTTTTAATTGAAGTTTGTTCAATTTATCTGAAGAAAAGAAAGGTTTCTTAACCTCAGTCTTTCCGAAAGAGACAGTGAGTTGCTTCGGACCAAAGGTTTTCCAAACTAAAGTGTTCTCTGAGTCATTTGTGCTGAAATCTTTGATAGAGCTGGACAGAACTTTTCCTTGCGTTGTTGGGGATGTTGATTTTACAATGGCAGTCAAATTCTTTTGTCTTTCTAATTTCGTACAGGGATGTGGAATTCCCTGTCCCACTTGGGCATAACAATGTTGACAAACTAGTCTTTCTGCAGGTTTATTTGAAACATCTTCAGCGCCTTGATAAACAAGCTTTCCCGAAACACAATCAACCATTGGGGCCAATATTTTTTCCATTTTTGATTTGCGCCCATTTTCACAAATAAAACATTCACATTTTTTCCCTCTAATAACTCTGGTATTCAGGTCTAAATTTTATAGCACTTGTTTGACAACTATAATAACTAAAATAGCGAAACTAAATTTTAAATGAAGTAAATTAAACATCAATATAGTTATAATTACCTTCATAACACGGCCGCATAATGAAGTAAGGATCAGTCCCTGCAAGCTTTTTTCTACATTTTGAGCAAAGCATGGTAGGAAGGTCAGAATTATCCGCTGAATAATCTTTCCAGAATATAGTTTTGATAAGGTTTGAGTAGTCATTTTTCTTTTTATTTAGATTTAAAAAAGTTGTTTCAGGGTTATTTATTGTTCTTAAATCCGTGCCTTTCCTGAAGCAGCAAATGCAAAATTTTTTTACAAAATCACTATGTTCTTTTGCATGTTTAGGCATTTTAAATGAAAAATAAAAACATATTCAAATAAAAACTTCTGATATGGATTGATAATATTGGCATGATATATCGGTTATATCAATCAAATGTCAATATAATGCCTATAAACACATGTCAATATAATGGCTAAAAACATGCTTTCAGTTCGTATATCAACGCGTGCAAAGAGTTATTATGCAACTGTTAACAATTAGCAACTGCTAACTTTTACTAATTGTTAATAATTAAAGGTTGCTTTGCTTTGTTTTTATTTCAATAAAAATGTAAATAGAAAGTAATAAAAATACTTATCCGTCTGTAAATTTTAATGTTAAACAAAAATTTTTAAAAAATTTAAAAAATAAAATTGATAAATCTATCACAAATATTTCTGAAAATTTAATATGGGGCATGGGCATGATTTTGTGGTGTTCGAGAAGATTCCCCAAATCCCCCCTAGGGTATGGTTCCAAAAAACACTTTTCAACTTTTTGCTTGTTTTATATTAAACTAGATCAAAGTTCATCGACAGATTTCAAATTACATCAAAAAAAAATTTTTCGTTTAAAAGTTGAGACCATTTAAGGTTATTTCAGGGGGTAATTTTAGGCTTTGCATTGTTATAAATCTTAAACGAAAAGAGATTTTTTGATGAAATTTGAAATCTGTCGATGAATTTTGATCTACTTTATGATAGAACAAAAAAAAAATTTACGATTAAAGGAGACGTAGTTCTAGGAAGGGGGCAGTTAGGGATCGGGGCGGGGTTGGTTTAGCTTCAATTACCTTAATTTTTTGCAAGTCATCCTCATTTGCTACCAGTATCAACATACTAAAAATTTGAGTATGCCCCATGCTTATTAGCTACCTATCTTGAACAACAAAATTCCTGGGCACTGCCCTAAAATGTGTGTTTTCTCCCCAGGCCCCCATTAAAAAAAGTTGTCGTTTACATTTTTTGAATGAGGAAATGTTTTCTAATGATAATCAAAAATAAAATCTCTGGGGATGTGTTGCAAGGTCTTAGAGTATGTTCCTATGAACCGTGAATTCAATCCGACACCAATTAAAGAAGAGGGAGACGATGAATACTCTCAGAAGGAATCAGTTTCACCAGAAAAGGAAATAATTACTACTATGCCAATGCAACAAAGCCATTATCAAGAACCGAATCTCAAAACATATCCAAACAGAGAAAGACGTCCTATAGAATTATGGAGGAAATATTAAAACATTTCCAAACTTAAATAGTAAAACATTTCATTTAAAGAAGAAGGGGAAGATGTAAGAATGTCCTCCGCGATGGAGATCTTAAGAAAACTATATTTATGTTAATGTAATTTTGTAAAAGATTATTATATAGAAGTAAGCGATAATAAAGGTTGTTTTACTTCATCAAAAATCTTTATGTTATTTAAAAAACATATACCAAAAATTATCATTGTAGGTTTCTTTTCATGCTCTGCGCCAGACCTGTAACCATTGTTAACACTTTTTACTGGTTGCAACCAATCAATTAATGAAATCCAAGTTTTTATGGTGGTCATCAGAAATGAAGGTTGAACTCTGAATTAGTCACATCAGGAATCAGTGCTGCTATCTTATTTAGTGTCCATTTCACAGGAGCTGAATGCATTTACATCTTTTTTTTCAAAGAACTCTTTCAAAAGCTGAGATGGTGTTTTCTGCTCAGCTGGTTTGCAATTAGCAGCTTTGGTCTTTGAGGATAGCATGGTCCAGTTGTTTTTGAATTTGAGCAGCATTTGCAGCTAATGCTCAGACTTAACTTGATACGCTGTTTCCTGTACCAGCTTTACAACCCTCTTGCTACAATTATTGACAACGGCCATGTTTTTGATGTACGACTAGAACTCCTAATAATCAAAATTGATATTCCAAGAGTTACCTGGATAAATTATCCATTTGGAATTGTTTTTGTCATGACCTAAAATCTCAAAAATTAACCATGATTCAACAGTGATAAATTCAACCATTTCTGGCTGCTTGTCAGATACAGACATGTCTTTTATTTCAGATAAAAAACCTTTATTCTTATGTCTATCGATGTCATAGTCATTTGTTATGGGTATGTTATAAATCTTTTTGGTGACCCTCTCTTTTTCTTGTTCAGTAGCTGAAACGTCTGAATATTGTGAAAAAGTTAAGAACCACTAAATAAATAAAAATATTTTTTTCAAATAAAGTAAATTAATTTTTATTCTAAAGATAATAAAATAGTCTTTTTTTTCAAACATATTAAATAGAACTTGAGAAAAAAGAAGATTTTTTTTTTTTTCAAATTAACTAATAGAACCTAAATAAGTTAACCTTTTTTGTGAAAAAGTTAAGAACCACAAAGAATTTTTTGTGCTAAATGCGGCGGAAACGTCTTTTTTTAATTTATTTTTACCTTTTTTGTTTAAATATTCTATTAATGACCTGAGTCATTACCAAAAAACCAACAAAAATATTAAAAAAGTATTTAATTGCAAACATAAAAAATTCATTTTTTTTGAAAAAATGAGCAGAAAAACTATTACCGATAAAGATCGTGTATAAGTGGTGCATTTTCACCAGGAAGGTAAAACCGCTAGTAAAATTGGAAAAATAATAAAGCGATCACATAGTTCGGTGCTAATAATAATCAAAAGATTCAAAGAGACGAAATCTTACGTTGATCACCATTGTTCTGGAAGACCGCGTTTGACAACACCCAATGATGATGGCCTTTTAATCAGGTTGGCAAAGAAAGATCAAACCATGCCGTCGCATGAATTAAGAAGGGAATGGAAGCTTTCAAACGGACGTCAAGCATCGGCATCACTTGTGCGTAGGAAACTAATAGCTAGCAATATGTTATAGAAAAAACCTGTTCTAAAATCGCGACTTAAAAACAACATATAAAAAAGCGAAAAGAATTTTGCCAAAGCGTCAAATGGTCTAAAGAAAAATGGAGGACAGTAATGTTCAGTGATGAGATGATTATCGAGATTGATAACCGAAAAAACTAAATCATGATTCGCAGGCAGCCTTCCGAAAAATATAATCTCAATTGTATCGTTCAAAGAACAAATCAAAGTAGTGGGTCGGTTGAAATACGGTGCTGCATGACATATTATGGTCTCAGTATGTTTAAATTATTTGATGGTCGAGTCAACTCTATTTATTACGTTGGTATTTTAAATAATAACTTGCTACCATCAATTGATGCACTTAAGCAAAGCGTTCCGTTCATTTTCAGCAAGACAATGCACCATGTCACAGGGCTAAAATTGTCTCTGAATGGTTTGAAAGCAAAAATATTGAGCGTCTAACTTGGCCACCAAATAGCCGAGATCTAAATTGCATTGAAAATCTTTGGAGTTGGCTTGATAAAGAGATTACCAAGAAAGCACCAAGGAGCCTTGAGGAGTTACGCAACATTTTACCAACAATACTTGGAAATGTTCCCAAACATAATTTAGAGAATTTAATAGACTCAATGCCAAATCGTATGAGTGCTTAAAAATTCATGGTAGAATTACGCGGTGTTAGGTAAAAATTACAGTTTTTTGTTCTGTATAAGTAATACCACTTTGTAGTAATACCACTGTTAATATGTTTATTGATAATAGTAAAATTGAAATGGATGATATTAGGCTTAAATAAGTTATTAGAAGTACTATCAACTTAAAAAATAATTGAAAATGATTAGGCAAGCTGAAATTAATTGTCATCAAAATGTAAGAAATGCTGCTTGTTAAGAAGAAATTAATTTATACTTAAATTAGAACATCATGGTTAGACGAGTTGAAAGTAATTATCACACAAATGAAAGAGATAGGCCAAGACAAGATTAATTATTCTCAAAATGTACGAAATGCTGCTAGACAAAAAGAATGAATTGTATAGCAAAAAGTGATACTATTCTAGATTATAATTATTTAGGAGAAATGAACCAGATCTGTCAGCATTGCTGTGCTAAAAATTTCTTGATAAAGCAAATTTTTTATGTAGCTAGAATGAAAGGTAGTTTTGCTTCCATTTTCTATTTCCGCAAGCTTTACAAGATTTACAGGAAGTTATATATATCATTATTCCAATATCAATTTTTGAAAATATATTAGAATTTAATATGCCTGTCTATCTTTTGCTTTATTTACTAATAATGTTTTTTAACCTATGAACCATAGGCCGCCATATTTTAACCTATGAATCATAGGCCCAAACATTATCAACTGATTATCTTTGACCACTTGCAGCAGTAAATTGTAGAAAGCAATAACATCGCAATCAACTTTGCTTACATAATTTAAAGTTTTATTTGCAAACTATAGTTAGTGAAGTTGCAGCTGTATTAGTTGGAGAAAATGGTGTTCCACTTGCTTCCAGGGAAGTTATTTACCCAAAAGGTCATTTAGAAGTTAAATTGAGTATGTCAGCTAAATTAGATCCTTCGGTTTATTCACTTTTTTTTCCAAGAAATGGCATAATTGGTTTACAACCCTGAACATTGGTTAGAAATCATGGCAAGATGCAATATGCTGCTGATGCATGTTCTAAAATTGAAAAGTGTCTTTCATAGAAATGACCAAAGCAAACTGAGAAGCATGCAATATGATGCCTTACATGAAGATGAAAGCAACCTTGGTAACAACCATAATGTTAGACCAGGGTGCGTTATAGTTTTCTATTCACTTAGGAAGTCTTAAAAAAACAATGAAAATGCTTTGATTATAATAAAAAAGATCTGGTAAACCAAATCTTTTTACAACTTTTTGTCCGCAACCCAATATAGTGCTGTGTGGTAAAAAAAATACACAAATTTATTTTCAAATTTTGTTAATTAATAGTTTATGATAAGTATTGGGTCATTCCATATGAAATTATCCAGACCATGACACCCTTACATCTTAGAATTTGTTCATTTTTACCTCACTTGCAGTCCATATTAAAAAATAATAACTGCGAAAATTTTAGTTAAAAATATGCATGGGTTCCAGCTACTACAAAACAACTTTGACATATGGTATCTTCATAATGGCTTGAGGAAATTTCTTAAAATTTAGTACCCCAATAGATTTTTATTTGAGGAATTCAAAAATAGCGCCCTCAAAACTTGATTGTCTCAGAAAATGCCTCATTTATCCAATTTTGTTCAAAATTATCGGCTTGTAAACTAATGATTTTTGGAGGTGAAATGAAAAATGTGGCCCAAAATCCGAGTAAAAAATTTAATTGTATATCATTATTTTATCTTAGGTCTTCTGAAAAAAATTAGATTCATCAATTGTCTCTCAAATACTTGATCAAAATTTGCATTTAAAAATGGTATAGAAAAATTTAAATTTTGTGAGGAAAGCAATTGAAACGTTTTTTAAAACATTTATTTAAATCAAACACCAAATAGTGTTATTTAGTGACTATTTTAGGAAATTTATATTCATATGCCAGGGAAGGGCTA
Organism: Hydra vulgaris; assembly: GCF_038396675.1. NCBI lineage: Eukaryota > Metazoa > Cnidaria > Hydrozoa > Anthoathecata > Hydridae > Hydra > Hydra vulgaris. The sequence goes on along the minus strand of NC_088924.1, from coordinate 29,806,400 downwards.
AGGGGACTCTGACTAACTCTTTCCCCCCCAATCTCCCCAGATTTTTTATTTATTTTTTTTTTACATAAAATGAATTAATAATTAAAAATTATTAAAATAAAAACTAATAACATATATTTTTGTTAGTTTGAAAAACAATTTATTTTTATTATTTCAAATTGGTGAGTGCTTACATCCTATTATATCATAAACAGGCATAAGTTTTGTTTTGTTCTTTTTAAAGGTTATACTTTACTTGTTTGTATTTTTTTAAACAATGTGAATTTTATTGTTTTTATATTTTTTTTGGCAGGTAATAGTATAAATAATAAACATATTCAATATGGAGAAATGTGACTTCCTTGTGGAAAAAAATATATTAAGGTGGAAGAACACATCCTGGCACAAGGATGTATCATCACTTTATTCCAATTGCTTCAAACAGTATAAGTTATAAAAAAACAAGTGTTGATAAATGCACTGAAACATTTGATACCATTCGAAAAAGCAAACATAATAAAGAGATTTCATTAAACATAAAAAAAAAGGATTATATTGCATGTTTTTATGACGGATTTTGGTGGGTAGGGATTGCTGAAGTGACCTTGATATTAAAGTCAGATTCATGCTTCCACATAAACCAGGTAAAAACTTCTTTTGGTCAATGAGAAATGAAAATGTTGGGTGCTCAATTCTGAAGTCATATGCCTGATTTCTACACCCACAACAGTATCAGGTCGTACGTACAGCATATCTGATTTAGATTTGGAGAATATAAGCAGTTAGTTACAAAAAAAAATTAACTACATTTAAAACTATTTTGTTGTAATTTTATTTACCTGTTTTGCATTTTAGAATTTGTTTTTCTTTTTTTCAAATCCTTGGATGTAAGGCTGAAAAGGAGGGGAAGTTTAAATAGTTACCACTGTCTACCTCATAATGTCAATGACTATATTAGTCTTAAACTACTAAATAATACCATAAAGATATTGATATAAATAAAAATGTTCAAAAACATATTAGTATCTTTGGTTTTAAAATTTAAGGCTTTTAAAATTATGAAAAGATCTCAGTTTTGAGTGCTTACTTTAAAATAAGAGGTAAGTATTTATCGATTTGAAATAATGAAAATAAATTTTAGAGTTTATAAAGTTTCTCAAACTTATGCTAAAAAAAAGAGTCCCCATGGCCCTCCCCTGGTATATGAATATAAATTTCCTAAAATAGTCACTAAATAACAATATTTGGTGCTTGATTTAAATAAATGTTTTAAAAAACGTTTCAATTGCTTTCCTCAGAAAATTTAAATTTTTCTATGAAGAAACCATTTTTAAATGCAAATTTTGATCAAGTATTTGAGAGACAATTGATGAGTTTAATTTTTTTCAGTAGACTTAAGATGAAATAATGATATACAATTAAACTTTTTATTCGGGATTTTGGGCCACATTCTTCATTTTACCTCCAAAAATCATTAATTTTTGGAGGTAAAATGAAAAAGTCAATAATTTTTGTTTGCAGTCGATTCAAATAATCACTAAATTAATGAGTCAGCATTTCAACTGACGATATCTCTGGAACCCATGCATACTTTTAACTAAAATTTTCGCATTTGTTATTTTCTTAACATGGACTTTTAATTTAAATGTAAGGGTGTCGAAAATATTTTTTTTTGGATGATTTCATATGGATTTACCCAATGTTTTTATGTGTAATAAAGTAAATATTAATAGTTTATAATATATAATATTTTCTAAGTTTATATATGCTTATATTCTGTTTTTTCTACTTTTATGTTTTAAAAGCGGTGTTACTTAGCGGTGTGTAAAGCAAGATTGTTATCCCAGTAGATGCTCAGAATTCTGTACTTAATATTCAAATTCATTTGACACATTCAGTTTAAGTGGTCACAGTGCCGGGTGGTCTTAATTATTAATTATTTTTTACTTAAGACACTTTAGAACTAAGACTAAATATAAACCTTACTATAATCAGTATCAAAATATAAATACTAGAATTTGTTGAGCTACATATCTTTTCTTTTTTATCAAAGTTACCAAATATAATTTCTTGGACCCATCAGATAAGTGCTAATATTTATATTTTAATTGAAATTCAACCTTACGTATATCTACTTTTTATTATACTCAACTTTTGTTTCTCATTACTTTCAGATATTCTTCGATATCTCGACTGATAAGTTAAAGATTATTATAATAACTTTTTTATGACTGTAATTAATTAGATTATTATCAGATTTGTTGTATATATTTTAGTTCTAATATAAGTTACCGCATTTTTTTACAAATTAAATTTTATTAAACTTTCATATAACTGATTATAATTATCCTAAAATGAAATTTTTTTTTTTTTTTTTGAAGTTCAAACATAATTGTATTCTCTTTTTTTTTTAGTTGCTTGCTTTATTAGTTTGCTTACTTTTGAAACATGGGTTTAACTATTTAGTAAATTTATATGATATGAAATTTACTGTGTTAATCATTATTCACAGTCATGAAAAAATCAGGATTCTAAACTATTGAGGTAACATTAAAAAGTCTTTTTTTAATGGTTAATTGTGCTATAGCTATTTTGTACTAATATACTTTTTTGCCATTGTCATTAAAAACAATAACTTAAGTTATGAATATAATAATTTATTGTAACTTAATTTTAACACAGTGCCTTTGAAACACAGTCTTTCTCCTCTCTGTTTAACAAAAGTTTATTGATAAAGGAGAGTATTATTGCAACACTCCGTTATTTCTAAGCTCTTATGTATTTTTTGGTTCCATAATTGATTACGACCATGTTTAAGAAATGTTTTACGAGTCACTAATTCATGAACACAATAATATGTAAAATAATGCTCCCCTTTATTAATAAGCTTACTTCTAAAATGCAATAATAAATATGCAAAATAATGCTTTTGTTGTTTAAGATGATCTACTTTTTTTTTAGGTATTGGTAAGTTGTACTTTGCTTTCCTTCTCTGGTGCTTGCTATTATTAAAAAGAACATAATATCTTAGGTTACGTAGTCTTTACTAAATGCCAAGACCAATAAAAACGAGCAAAACCAAAAAGATTATATTATACGAATAAGGCTGCCATTTTCCCGATTTTCACGGAGGAGAGTACAACGTTAAGCTGTTTAAAACTTTCATAGCGTTCTTCAGCGAAAAACCGGGGCAATGGCAGCCCTATATATAGATAAATTTGTATTTTCTATTTTTCCGATAATATATCAAGTTAAATTGTTATTTAATTATTACAAACCCGTATTACGGGTTGCTTACTGCTAGTATCAACTATTATAACTTACTTTACTTTTTATAGGACAATTTTTGGCAAGCACTGACCACAAGATACTCATTAAAGCTATCAAGATGTATAAGTCCATATTCAAGGATGACAAAATAAATGACATTGCCTTCATCACAGATCAGATAACAGATTGCAAGATCTGTATCAAAGATTTGGACAAAATCAGAGCTGACTATTCAAAGCAAAAAGAAAAGAGAGATCTGGAAAGAGTGACTAATAGAATACCTTCTATTGTAGATGCTCAGAATTCTGTACTTAATATTCAAACTCATCTGACACATTCATTTTAAGTGGCAGTAAATATCAACCTGGTCCTGCCAAAAACAAAACACATTAAGTTCTCAATCTTAACATATTGACATTAGCAAAGATTACTCAATGAGAACAGCTCTGGGAGCCAACATCTTTGCCAATAAAATCACTGCTACTCTTCAAAGTTGGTTATCGAAGGGGGAGGTAATCCAGATAAGCTGTCTTTTTCATATTCAAGTGTATACAGAATGAAAAATATGATACTTGATGAAGACTTTGAAAAGTTAAAAAAACTATTGCAGTATCACATCAACCACATGGATGGCAAACTGGATGTAATTACATTTTGATGGCAAAGTAATAAAGAATTTGATACCTGGGCACTGTGACAAAGCGTAGGACAGGATCTGTGTACTTGTAAGTTTTGATTGCAAGTATTTTCTGCTAGATAAACCAGACATTGACTCTGACACTGGCTTAAACCAGTTTAATGCAATCAATGACCTTTTGAAGGAGGTGGACGTAGCCGACAATGTACGTGCTATATGTTTTGATATTACCAGCAGCAATACTGGCAAACTGCATGGAGCCATATACAGGTAAAAAAATCTTTTTACTAACTGAGTTGTTTGAATTTTTAAAGTACTTTAACAATTATGCAAGGCTACAGAAATATTGATAACAATTTGACTGTGAAAGTATAAAATGTTAGAACGCCATGTACTTTCAAAACTGAGATCTGACCTTGACAAGCAGTCCACACCAATCATTTCAAAATGGCAATTGGTTGCAAGGCAATTTTCGGTCCTGAAAATCTTCTTTTAAAATTGCTTCATAAATTATGGCATTCCATTGATACTGAAAGTTGCCAGCTGAATAGGTTTGATTGGAAATCTGTTTGTGGAACTTGGTTAGAAGCTCAAGCCATTGAAACAAAAAACTAACTTATGGAGATAGTAAAAACCAAAGCTTTTAAAAACTCAGAGCTTATTTTAAAAATATTGTAAGGAGACATTTATTAAAACTTTAAATAATCATTTTTAGTAGCATTTTTTTAATTGCGTTATAGCATTTAGATTTAGGAAATATTCAATAAAAATATAATAAAACTTTAGACTAGTAAGAAGAGAGATGACTACCATGAGCTGGCAGAGTTATGTCTTATATAACTGGACCTAAGCTTTAGATGTAAGTATAAGAAAACCTGGTGTTATGCACCATGCCAGATTATATATATGTGTGTGTGTATAGATACATACATACATACATACATACACACATACATACATACATACATACATACATACATACATACATACATACATACATACATACATACATACATACATACATACATACATACATACATACATACATACATACATACATACATACATACATACATACATACATACATACATACATACATACATACATACATACATACATACATACATACATACATACATACATACATACATACATACATACATACATACATACATACATACATACATACATACATACATACATACATACATACATACATACATACATACATACATACATACATACATACATACATACATACATACATACATACATACATACATACATACATACATACATACATACATACATACATACATACATACATACATACATATATTTACTCCATCTTTTGGTGTGCATCTTTTCAGCATCAATTAGTACAGTCACATACAGAAGAGTTTCTTGTTGATGGCTTCACTGCAATTGAACTGAAATCATACAATTTTGGAAATGACTGTGATGCTTTTCCCTCATCAATTTTTTGTAGAATGAAACGACAATTTATGCACATTTCATTTGGAATGTGCATAAATTGTCGTTTCATTCTACAAAAAACCATTAGAATTAAATGATCATCATTAAAGTCTAATGGTTTTGGAGAGTGTTTTGCCAATCTGCTTATCAAGAAAGGTGTTATACTTCGATCACACTTTGACATGCAGAGAATGCAAACTGTTTCGATACTCAGAATGACTTTTAGCAGAATTGGGCATTTGAATGTATTTTTTTAGTTCTTTCAACAAAATTTTATTAATTTCATTTTGAATGCTAGAGCAAAAATGATGAATTTAAAAAAATGTTGTGGATTAACAAGAAATCAAAACAAAACTGATGTTCACCATTAGAGATGTGGTGGCCTCTAGTTTTGTAGAAGAAAAAGCAACTTTTTAGTTAGAGTTGGAATTTTTAAGAATGTTTGTTGTTATTTATTCTATATTTACAATAAAATATCAATATAAGCTTATCAAAATGTTTTTACTTCATAAAACCCTTTCATAATATGAAAAAAAAATTCATATTATGAGCATTTTTACTATAAAAATATTAAGATTGAAAATTCTCGGACGGTAATGGTTGATTTTAAAACCACTTGCACTAGTATCCCAAGGGTCCATATAATCCCCCCTCAAAATGACTTTTTCGAGTGTTTTCGTTGATGACTCCAAAATTTTCAAACCGTGATGCCGTTAGTTTTTTTAGTATGTATATCAGAAGGAAATGACTACATGAAAATGTTATCAGTAAGAGTTTTAGTTTTTGCAGCCACACGTGTTGGAAAAATTATGCTTGGAAATAAGGAATGAGAGCACAGAGATTCAAAATAATTAAAAAAAAAACTTGTAATTCTCTATAGTTCAATAAATGTTGAAATTGCCATTAGCACAATATTTTTTACTTAACTTTTCAAAGAGAGGATTAAAATGGATAAAAATTGATGTTTAAAGAGAGATGCCGATATATGCATTCAAAAATGGTATTACTTTTAAGTAGATATATAACTTCAACAAAAATAGATCTAGAAATTTGGAGGCATAAATTTGGAGATCACTAGGAACTATGTAACTAAGATTCAAATTTAGATAAAGAAGCGCACCACCTTTTTTTGACTCTGTTGGACAATGCTCAATGTTATATCTTTGTATGGTAATTTCAGTTATATTAGAATTCTCTGCATATAAATTAGACTCAATAATTCCTATCACCATGGGAGGAGTATTAATGGTACAAACAAAGACGGAAAGATCATTAACGTGAAATTTAAGAGTAGAAATATTAAAATGAAGATAAATTTCTGTACGAGGATTAATAGATTTATTTAGTTCATTAACGTCAAGGTATTTGCATTTGGTTGTTGGATTAAAAAGATTGTTCATGTTTTTAAACAAGTTTTTGAGGTAATCATGAAATTTTATTTTATAAGGAGGATTCTTGCAGGAAAGAGTTAATTTAAGTTCCAGATCAGAGAGCATACCAAATAACATGTTGTTTGATATGCAGTTAGGGAAAAACCATTCAGAAGAGTCATTGGAAAGCAGATTGTAAGCATGTTGTCAACTGGAATTTATTTTGCATAAATCCAAAAAGAGCAACAGTTGCACTGGATGGCTCTGTGATTATCATTTTATTTTTTTGTTGCAAAACTTGCAATGGTGACAAATTTTCATGATTTAAATGGTGAAACCGTTTATAGAACAGAAAATATAGAAAAAAAGGATAAAATACTTAAATAATAAACAGTAAATAGATAAATGGCAGCAGTAATCAGTAATAGTAAGTAAAATGTTTAGTTAATTATGTATTAAATATTATCGAAGTTATAAATAAAATTTATAGGCTTATACTATTAATTAATAACGAAGATAAAATAATAAACAATCGATACAATTAAAATAGTATAAATCCATAATAAATAAATGTATAAGAATATATAATAATGATAAAGTTATAATAATGATCAAAAAATATAGTAAAATTAAATATAATAAAACATAAAATAAAAATTCTTAAATAGATAATCTAATGATAAATAATTAAATAATAAGAGATATTACAACTGAAATATAAAAAGAAAAAACCTTACAAACAAGAACTAAGTGATTATAATTTGCGATAAATAATTTACTGAAAAAATGTCTGTTTATCTTTCGTTTTCTTTTATTTTTTTACCGTTAAAAAAATACATCATTTTTTGTTGTTAGGCCATAAAATATATTTGAGCACCTGGTCAGGTATGTTACTAAACAATTTTCTTGCTCTGCAGTAAATATCAGGCTGTGCTGATGGTTTGGACACAGGCTAGTTTGTTTACTTTTTGCCTTTTAAGTGTTGTTAATCAGTGTTGATCGGGCAACGTTAAATTCTTTTGCCGCTTGTCGAACTGTCATGCCCTTCTCAACAGCAGTTACAGCATCTATCATAACTGACTCTGACACTTTGCCTTTGTCGGTTTTCCTTATGTAAACTCGATGCATTATTACCTGGAAAAAGAAAAAAATATAGATTTGTCATTTACTATGCTTTGACTTTTAAAAATCTAGATTAGATCTAGAGCTAGATCTACTTAAAATAGAACCAGCATTAATAATTAACAGATTTATTACAGTAAAGATAAGACATACATCTATATAGAATCAAAATACTAGTTATAAGCATATCATCCCTATAGAAATCTACTGCCAATCATGAATCAAATGAATGGGGAGAAACGGACCTCTTGTGGACCATTTCTCCCCACTGGTACCTGAATTGGTTAAAATACTATAAAATTTTTATTTATTAAATTTGTAAGGCAAAATTTATAAATTATTATAAAGAAGTGTTGGTTTTACAATGATACAAACTTACTTTGAATTCTGATGTAGATCCAATGAAATATACACTTGCAAATTGGTTAAGAAAATACTTGTTTTGTGGCTGAAAAATTTCCGTAGGCAAATAAAAAACTTGCATAAGAATTAAGGAAAAGGAAATGGTTTTTTGAAATCATCTCATGTTACTGAAGTTTTTTTATATTGGTCCAAAACAATATGGTCCACTACTTTTAAAAAATAGCAGAGGGTGTCCATTTCTCCCCACTCTCCTTTCATGTATAAAAAACAGATGAACTTTGGTTTGAAACTAACTGAAAAGTCATTGGTTCTATTTAATTTTTGAAAAAGGTCACCCACCATGACCCTTGATTACACATCTTTTTGATATACTTTTGTTACTTGCAGAAGATTTATAAAATGTCTCAAATCACAATGAAACCAAATTGTATTCAATACTAGTAAGGTATTATAATGTTACCAAGGGCATTCAAGTAAATATTTTAAATTTAGAATCTATTAAGGGTGAAACTGCTGACATTTTGTCACAACACCTGTACAAGGTTATAATTGAAAATAATTTGAAATCTATAAATTTTATTTTTTTATTATTTAGTTGTTGCACTAATACAAATTTTGTTGGGCGAAGACGGAAAGGAGCAAATAATCTCCATTTAAAATTACAAGACTTACTTCAAAAGAAAATACAAGAATTGGTTGCAATTCACATATTTTGTCCTATGCAATTAAAACAGCATCATGTGCAATGCCAATTGATGTTAAGTTATATTGACCACAGTTTATTTGACTAAATGTGGCTACTTTAAAACTATTTTGCGAAGAAATATAAAAAGTATGATTATAAAAACCTATTAAAATATTTGAAAGCTAGATAATGCCCAAAAATTCTGGAATCTTATTTTCAATAATGAATTATCAGAGATATTTATGTATTTTGTGCACCACAGGCAACTTTCATTTTAAAAAAGAATTCAAAGACTGAAAGCGATAATTTAACTGCTGCAGAGTTAGTCTTATTTTAAACAATTTTATCCTTATAAAATTATCAGATATAGAAGAACCAAATCCTAGGATAAGAGATAAATTTACCAAAGAAGTGCAGAATTTTTACCAAAAATGCTTCCAATATGTCAAAGAATGGTCTGAAATAAATATCACAGGATATAACAGTTTTCAATGGTGTTTTTTGAATTCACATATTAACTGGGTAGACATTGAAAAGTTGTTGAGTTTTTATCAACAGAAATCCCTGATATTAAAATTAATGACAATAGTCTGTATGATGAATTAAAAATATTTATATTTAAATTCAGATAAATTAGAACTATGGAAAAATGAATATGTTGAAATTGATAAAAAATGGGTGGAAATATTAAATCACTTCAAAAATGAACACATTCCTCATGAAAATTTAGCTATTCTTTTTAAATTTGTGTCGAGTTGTCCTGGTACTAATGCAGCATCCGAAAGACTTTTTTCAATTGGTAATGATTTCTGGACCATTGAAAAGCCGAGGTTAAATATTGCAGCAGCACTCACTGTAAAATTTAGTTTGAAGCATACATCTTGCTCTGAAATTTTGAAACAAATTGTTAGAAAAACATTCTGTTAGAAAACGATATAATGACAATAAAAATATCCATTTAATTGAAAAATACTCATTTAACTAGATATTAAATTTTAATTAATTTTTAACTTTAAACTTAATTTAAAAGAATGATAGCACGATAAGCTTATTTTCATTTTAATGAAGTATTTCATTTATTTACGTAGTACTTTTTTACAAATTTCGTCCTTCATTTCATTAAAAAAAAAATGGTCACTTTATTATTTATATTTATGGAGCTTTAAAAGTTCTAAAATGTAACTTTATAACTTTTATAAACAAGTTAAAATTTTAATTTAAAGATATTAAAGGTACAAGAGGTAATCATTTTTATAATTTTTAGTAGTTTCCTTCGTTATTTCAATTCACGATAGCAGAGAGAAAAAATTTCCTGGTACACAATATCGTAAACGAAGGGCTGCGAGACATAGGGTGCAGTATTCTATAAGTAATGACTCTATGTATTACTTCTGTATATACTTCTGCAATACATTGAAATTGACTGTTAATGATGCTGTTAAATGTTGCTTAGAAGCAACAGCCTTCTTTGATCTGGTACAACTTGTATACGTATTATTTTTTGCACCAACTCGTCGTTGGGAAGTTTTATCTCAACATGTTCCTAATTTCACTGGTGATTAACTTGGTGATATCTACGATGCTCTGGCAGGGACTGCGGACAACACAAGTTTAACAGAAGCATCTGGTAGTTCAACACGGGTAGATGCACGGTTTATTGCAAACGCTATTTCTAGTTTTCAGTTTGTTCTCTGGTTTTGTTGTATAACTTGTTTTTTCAACATGACTAGTAGTAAGCAATTTCTCGCAAAAGAATTAGATATACATGGCGCCATAAATTATTTTTAAAAACAAAGAAATGAAATGGAGTTTAAGAAAACACTGCAGTTGAAATTGCAGTCAGTTTAAAGATACCCACACTTGACATATGAGGTATATGGCAAACCTATTCAAGATCCAAAAGAAAAATTCAAAATAAACTTTTACTTTGCTATTCTTGACACGTCAATACAATCGGTTGAAGAAAGATTTCTTCTTATGCAAACAATAAGTTCGTTGTTTGGTTTTCTCTATGATGTTCACAGTTACAGAGCACAGTGGGAAATCACATGGCCAAAAAGTGACTTATTTAATCATTATGTCTCATAGTGGGTTTTGTTACTAATACCCTCACTAAGAATTTTCTAATTTATGAAATTTTAAATGTGACAGGCTCAATGGCAGTGTCTTTTTGAAGTTAGGTTTTTAATAAATTTACGATAAAAATTCTCAAGATGCTGGATTTTAGTAATTTTTTTTTTTCGATATATAGATCATTGAAAAATTAAGAATGTATACATCATTGGAAGAGCTATAATATAGACTGTTAAAAATAAAAAATAGAAAATTTCTGTAAAAACTTTAACTTTATGTGTTTATGGTTTAAAAATGCAAAAATAATTAAAGAAAAAATAATTCTAAAGTGCATTTTTAATGTCCCACTAATTAACCAAATACCACATAAATTTCTAAATTTTGTAAGAAAGTTTCTTTTTATTTTGTAAGTTTATTGTTGTGATAATGGAGGAAATCAATTGAATACAAATTGTGCAATGTTTTCAAGTTTCAAAAAATACTTTTGAAAATGTAAATAGTGGATTTGAATATATTATTACTAGGATTAAATTCAGAGAATACAAAATAAATTTATTAGGAAAGAGATTAAAACTAACTCTTGCAAAGTATGTTGCACCAAGACATGCATCGTATCGAATCTTAATTCAGTTTTTTAAAACAATTGATTTACCAGGTGATCAAAAGGGTTTAATAAATAAATCAGCAAAAAGAGGTTGACCAACAAAAGAGCTTGATGAATCGAGTTCTTGCACCAAAAGATGATTAATAGCAAATATATCATTTGATTCTAAAATGGAATCTGTGAAAAAAATATTGTTAGTGGTACAAAGAACAGCATTTAATAAACGTGACTTTAATTTAGTCAAATTTCTTAGTGTAAAGCAATAACAATTAGTGTCACTTTCTTTGTAACGACAAAGAAAGTGACACTAATTGTTATTGCTTTACACTCAGCTAACCACATTGCAAGAGAAAATGATGTCTGAAGAAGCTTTTGCATATTACTTGGATAAAAAACTTTCAAGAAGTGTTTATGAAAATAATCATAAAGAAACACCATGCAGATTTCTTTTTTATCGAGTAATATCGAGTAATCGAAAAACATCCATTGAAGTTACTGAAATAATGTCCAAAGTTAAACTACAGGATCTTATGGATCACACATCTAAGAGGCTTGTGAAACTATAGGAAAAAGAAATTTTAAAAATCTGCATGATAAAAAAAAAAGAATTTGATGAACTAATACTAATTAGTAGTTGGGGTATGGGATGGAACATCAAGTCACTCAAAATACCATCAACGTTTTAATAATTTCAATCAAAATAACCTTCCAGATTTGGATCTATTAGTCACAACAACATCACCTTTTTGACTGTATGTAGAATCAGATTCAAACAATATTTTATGGAATAACATTATGTCTCAGAGTATTTAATTGTGTAGACCAAGTATGCTGGAGTACATAAAGAAAAGTAAAAAAGTGGTATTAAAAATTAAGGAAGAAATTGAAAAACAAGTAATTAATTTATATCCTATATTCTTAATTTATATCCTGTTAAAGTTTACCTTTCAGAACATAAGTATGTTTTTATCAACTATAGTTTTGTTGTTTTAATGATTGATAGAAAAATCTTAGTTTACATCACGGACACTTATTTTACACAATGTTTTCCAATTTGTCACGCCACACCCAACAAGATGAGCGATCTAAAAATCTTTAAGGAAAAGTTTGTTACAGAAGGGCAGGCATTGTGCTATGGTATTTTACTACTACATGCTTGGATAAGGCTTTATGAATTTATTTTACATATTTCATATAGAGTTGAAATAAAAACTTGAAAAGTAAAAAAGGTTTTAAAAGATCAAAATTTATTAAGAAAAAATATTATTCAAGGTAGAATGTTTGAAGAACTTGGTATAAGAGTTGATGAACCAAAAGATCAGGAACTAGTAATACCGGAAATTTATGCCGATGATTTATTTCTAACCCTCTATTACGCAGCAAAATTTTAGAAATTGATGAAGAAATTGTTATCAGATTACATAACATTCTAATTGCAATCAATTGCAAAGACCCGATTGATCCGCAAAAAATTGATAAATACTACAATTGGTTAAAGGTCCCAGCTTCCGTTTAAAAAATATTAGCACATGCTGGGGAAAGTATTAACAATTCAACCGTTCCATATGATTTAATTGGAGAGGAAGCAGTTAAATCTCGATACAGAATTTATAAATTTGATGGTGAACATTATGCAAAGAAAAAAAAGTAGAGAAACAAACTTTTTTGTCATTTTCATTCGAGGTTTACAAACTTCTGGTCCCCTAATTAGTTCAATCTCATAAACTAAAGGATTGAAAAGTAAGAAAATATTGTTCCTACCGGAAAACGTTAAAAGTTTGTTAGCAGTTAATAGCAAAGATAAAGAAAATTCATCTGATATGGAATCAGATAAAATTAACGGCTTAGATGAATTATATTTAAATGTTAGATATAGATGTAGAAAAATAAAGTTTTTAAAATGTATAATCTGGATAATGTATAACTTTATATTTGTTTGTCTACTATATAAATTTATTAAGTATATAAAATTATTAAATAAAATATTTAAAAAGTTGCAGAGATTCGGTTCAAATCATTGGATTTTGGAAACAAGAATAAAAGTTTATTTTTTTTTTTATTATTATTAGTTTTATTATTATTTATTATTAGTTGAGAATTAAAAAAACAAACTTTAATTCTTATTTAATAATCTGTTCGAAAGTTCGAAAGATGAAAACTTCGAAAGTTCGAAAGTTATAACTGTAGTAACTATAATAAAGTTTTCACTCTCCCCAAAATGAGGGGGTTGTAAACTTTATATAATCATAACTTTCAGAAAATAAAAGATTATTCGATGAAAGTTAAAACCTGTCAATGAATTTAAGTTTAGTATAAAATAGCAGCAAAAATCTTTTTTTGGACTAATTGCCCTCATATTTGGAGGTGCGGTGAGGAGGGGGGGGGGGTATTGGCTAACTTTTTGGGGTATTTTTGATCCCGGGCTTTAATCTTCGCAATTTTTTTGCGAAGATTAAAACACAAATGTTTATTGTATATTTTATAAAACGTTTGAAGAAAAACATGGCGATTGAACTGAAGATCTTGGTATTAGGCGAGCCTAAGCTCCATACCCTAGATTTATTTTCTTAACTAAATCGGCAAAAGACATGTAAATTGTAAAAGAGCAAGTAATATTTTCAATATTTTTTAATTTTAATGTATTTAATCTTTAATGTTTTATTTCAGCAAATCTTTAAAAACTGTTTTGAATCACGTTTTTTAATTTTAAAGAACATTGTTATAATAATTTTTGGTAAATTCCCCATGGACTATTGGTGAAAAGAATTTGAATTTGATGTAAAAATATATATGGCATTTAAGATCTATAACATAAATGGTATTTTCCACTTATATCCCATCTGGGATTTACCATATAAAACCCATGTGGGACAATAACAATCCCCATACGGGTTATATGCGGAAAAATCACGCGTGGAGTTTACCATATGGATCCCATATAAGATTTACCTTATGAAACCCACATGGGATAAAATAATAATCCCCACTTGGGTTACATATGGAAAAAAAAACCATGCGTATTCCATATGCGCCTATTTACTGGATCCAGTGTTTACATTCGTAGTGTCAGCTTCAATCATCTTTATACTCTTCCATAAATTGTATTCATCAAGGATAGCTGTTATACAACAGTGTCTGCTTTTTAGATCTATAACTTATGATATTTTTGGTAACAAATACGTTTACAATATATATATATATATATATATATATATATATATATATATATATATATATATATATATATATATATATATATATATATATATATATATATATATACATATATATATATATATATATATATATATATATATATATATATATATATATATATATATATATATATATATATATATATATATATATATATATATATATATATATACATGTATATATTGTATACTGGTTTTTATTTCTCATGTTCAATATATAAGCCCAAATTTAGCAAACACACATGTACTATGTATAATTTACTCATTGTGTATATGTTTTCAGTATTTGGTTGCACCACCCTTGACTTTTATAAGTGCTGCAATTCTATTTGGCATACTTGCATAGTATTTGGAAATTAAATGTGTAATATCCGGGTTGTGAAACCATACATGATCAATGCGTTTGATTAGATTACGTTTGTTAGTGGTGGTGACCTCATTTACTCTGTCTTTAAGATTGTGTCATTCCTTCAATTGGGTTCATATCAGAACTACTTACCGGCCAGGGCATCACCTACATACCAATGTCAACAAAGTAATTTGTGATAATGTTTGCGGTATAGCAGAGTGCCCCATCTTGCATGTAAATGCAGTTCCCATTAAAAAACCAGCCCTCTAGTTAAGAAATCAGACAAGTTTTTTTAACTTTCTTGTACTGTTTAGCATTCATC
Organism: Hydra vulgaris; assembly: GCF_038396675.1. NCBI lineage: Eukaryota > Metazoa > Cnidaria > Hydrozoa > Anthoathecata > Hydridae > Hydra > Hydra vulgaris. Next base: position 29,790,934 of record NC_088924.1, on the reverse strand, counting down.
ATGCCATCTACAATGTATAGACGTCCATATCCTTTGAAAGATATCATGCTCCAAACCATGACTTTAGTTGGATGTTTGACCATCTGCACCAGACACTGTGGAAGAAATTCTTTTCCTGGTCTTCTTTTTACATAGCGGCAATTGTCATCCAATATTTCCAGTGCTGGTTCATCAGAAAAACATTCCTTAAATACACACACATATACAGTGGATTACACAGAGTTGTAGGCTTACAGTTATTACAATTTAACTTATTCTAGTAATTTAAATTAAGTTTTATTTAAATTGTTTGTCGCTAATCAAATTTAAAAACTATTTTTCTGGAAAGTATGGAAGTAATTAAACATTTAGACAACTCACCATTTTCCAGTCCTCTGCTGTCCATGTGGCAAATTGTTTGGCCCATAATAATCTTTTCTTCATCATTACAGTAGTCAATTTTTTAGTTGATATGCCCTCAAACAAGCTTCAATTAATCTTCTTCTCACAGTCCTGCTACTCATCTGAACACCTAAAGTGCTCATTTCAATCATCAATCTCAGTGATGTCTCTTGAGGTTAGATTTAGAAAGTCTCACCAAAGCTCGATCATGTTGCTGCAAAGATATCCTCTTTTTTGGCATTTTCCTTTACGTTTTGGAGTACAAGTTGAGCCATGCTGCATGTTTTTATATGCTTGACAGGATGCTCTGAGTAACCCCACATTTTAATTCTGACATTACGTAAGCTCTGTATTCTCCAAGAGAACTTTAATCTGACCCCATTTTACGGGGAGATAAGTCACTTTATTTTCCCATTGTTACTAAAGTAAATAAATAAAACAACTAAACAATGAAGACAATGTTAATTTGGTACATGAAGTTAATTGTCTGGTTTCAGAACCTCAAATTGAGTCATTTTTGGTGCCCTGACTGCTTGCAAAACAATCCCTGCCTAATTGCAAATAATTTAAAAAATGAATATTCATACCTAAGAACATTACCGACGTATTTTTAAAATTTTCAAAGTACAAAATCTAATATGCAGGCACTAAAATCCAACAGACATGTCCCAGGAATGATAGAAAGTATAATAATTATTTACTATAATGCATTGTAATGACAAAAAGTACAAGTAAAGTTTAATTTTGTTTTTTTTACATATATATATATATATATATATATTTACTATATCGTGTGTATATATATATATATATATATATATATATATATATATATATATATATATATATATATATATATATATAGTATATATATATATATATATATATATATATATATATATATATATATATATATATATATATATATATATATATATACACACGATATTAAATATATACTTATATCGTAGTCGAAAGAGGCTCTTATGGTAAAAAAAGTCTCTTTCAGCAACATTTAGGCGACTACAACAATTACATTTTAATGCCGTTAAAAGTTAAAACAATTAGAATAATGCAGAAGTAAATTAAGTTTAATCGTTTTTTAAAAAACTGCAATAATAACGACTAGAAAGCTTTTTTAATTAGTTTTTTTTTTTTTTTTTTTTAAAAAACATGCTTCCGCTACATTGACTAGGGTTTGGTTTGGGCAAGCAATCTATTTTTTAAAAAAAACTATATTCAAGTTTTTAAAATTTTTCTGGTCTGGTTTATTAGAAACGTTTCGACTACCATGCAAGGCTAAACTTTCTTCATCTTTAAAAATTTCTGACCAGTAAAAACGTTCTGACACCTTGTGGAAAGTTCGTATTCTACCAAGGTGACCAAAAAAGGGTTTGTTATAAAGAATATAAACGTTTATATTAAATAAAGAAACGTTTCGAAAAATTAAAAAATTTTATTTTCATAAAAAATTGTTATTTCTGATTGTCATGCCATAATAATTCTGCATTGAATCAACACAAATATTAATTAACTTTAACTTTCCTAAAATTGGGGTTTGGTACCTTCGTAAGACATCCCAACCTAGTTAAGGTGCTTTTTTTGTACGTGTCTGATGTGCTTAACCTTTTTTGCTATTATACTCTTAAGCCTATAAAGGCTTAAATTGACAACATTATAAGAGTGTCCAATTTAAGGAGTTCTTTGTTTCCAGCAAGCTGTGACAGTAATTTTTTCGGAATCACCTTTATTTGATACTTGCATGCACAAAAAATTGGCATTCGTGTCATTTTAAAAAAATACTCAATAGAAAAGTGTTTATAGATTTTTTGTTTGCTGTGTAATAATATTTAAAATAAAATAAATCGCATGAATATAAAAGATAGCTGAAGCAAGAAGAGTTCTTTCCAAGAACTCTTTTAGAGTTCTTGGAACAACAAAGTTATTAATTGAAAATTTAGTAGCGTGTTTGTGAGAAATTTTACTAAAATAAGACCTAAATAAAATAGGAGAAAGTTCATGTCTTAAACATGAGTTAAGAGTACAATTTGATGTATTTTAAGTTTATAGACGTTAAAGGTTTTAAATTTTCCAAATAGAGGTTCAGAATGAACCTCTTTTTACAAACAAAACAGTGTGTGTTTTTACGGTGCATACAGAAAAAGAGTTTTTTTTAAAACAAAACTCTTTTTCTGGGTGCACCGAAAATGATCCTGCAGGCATGCTTTTGCTTGCAGGATCAATTTTCTAAAGATTTTTTAGTTCACTATAATTAGTACTGCCCCATATAATATTTCAGAACTAATTTTTTTGCACATATGTTAGCTGCAGCAACTCCAATAGGACAAATCTTACAGCTCTTGCCTGCACTACATTTCTCACCTTTCAAATGCATAACTTTTGTTAGAGAGGTTTTATTTAAACCAAATTCATTAGTATTAAATACATCACGTGAGTCGTAGCGAAAAAGTACTACCTGCAAAGAGTAGTCATTTGTAACACTTTGGCCTTTATCTAAGCAAAAAAAAAAAAAAAAAACTTTAAATCAAAAGCAACTTTATTTGATTCTGTTTTAAGGTTTTGTTGTTACAAATGGCAATGAAGTAATGAGGGCAATTAAATAAGTTAATAAGTCGAGATAATGAAGCGATTAAATTGCATGAATCTTTTACTCCAGGTTTCCAATTGAACTTTTAACAAGTTAAAACACAACAAACTGATTAAAAAATGATTAAATTTGGGAAAATTAAATGAGATAATTTCATTGATAATTTAGGAGAAGAAATTCTTAATAATATGTATGTTTGTTAATATGTACAATAAAATAATGAAATACCTAATATGAGTAATGAAATACCTAATATTGTTTTAAACGAAAGATGTTTCTTTTTTTCTGCCTACCTAACCACCTGTTAAATGTTTAAAAGTTATTACATCCAAGTTTTTTTTTGCAAAATACAGAGCTTTTTATCTGTAATTTACTCTGTATTTTTGCAAAATACAGAGCAAAGTTTCATTTTCGAAGTCAACGGAAAACAGACATTTTTTGGTGTCATGCGTTAAAAACCTGGATATAATTTTGCTTCCTCCAATTCCTCATGTAGGAAGACTAGCATCCAGAATTCTTTTGCAAAAATTTTACTTTTTTTAACTTTTAAACATATTGCTATACGATACCATAGCCCATACGAAAAAAGGCCATATTAAAACCATAGACCATACAAAACGACCAAACGGTACATACTAATGCACTACACCATCACACCTGTAGACATCAACAGTCTTTAAAATCAGTATATCAAAAAATTATCAAAAATTCTTTGTTGCATATGTTCTATACACAGAGTGACTAGAGCGTTAGTTATTTCTCCCCATGCCCTCTTATCATCTATTCTTTGTTTATCTACTTCACAAAAGTCTTACCACACATTTTATATTTTCTCATGATTTTTATTTTTTATTCAATGACACCATCTACAATCTGTTTTTATTTTCACATCTCCCATGTCTACGTAACTGGACGGCTCCGTTGGTCACTTTTTGCGATCTTTGTGTCGCATAAACAATTAAAGTTATTCTTTGTGGCTGGTAAGCCCCGACTTCTTCCAATGTACACCACAACGACAAAACGGATATTAGACTATCCCGCTGGATGTGGTTACGGCGCTCAATAACCTAATGGTTATTGAGCGCCGTAAATACGCTAATACTCACGCACACGTTCATTCGGAAGCTCCACAATGCACTTCGGATCAGCGCTCGCTGATTATGTGCTTGGATCTAAAATCTCACTCCATAGCACATCATTCCACACCAATACGGGGCAGTAGCTCTTTTGGCTAAGAGCGATGGCTTGTGGCCTACGGTGACTAATGTGTGCATTCGATCAATTGAAATCCATTCTGTAGATCTTACGTCTGGTTCTGATGTGCTAGCCCATAAGCGCAAGGAGTGAGTGTGTTTAGCTTTCTATTCACCCGATTTGAAAGTGAACGAAAACATAACGGGGCCAAACGAGACGACAAAACGGTACATACTAATGCACTACACCATCACACCTGTGGACATCAACAGTCTCTAAAATCAGTTTATCAAACATTTGTTCTTTATTATATACTTTTGTTCATAAACTTTTTTTGACCGGATCTTTGTATATTTATCCAGATTTGTGTTATTACGTGTGAATGAGACCGCATATTTGTGAGAAGTATTACAACGCAAAAAATTTTTCACAAAAATACGTATAAGCGTATTTTTATAACACATGTATTCTTGGTTTGTATGTACTGAACTATACTACTAGATAAGTTTAGATATATCACAATCTCATGAGGTTTTTTGTTTCTTTTTTGTTTCTATCTAGTTTTCTCGATCTGACGTCGCTAAGTTAGTTTGTTGTGGTTTGCACGAAACAGTGTTCACTAACGTTTGTTAGGTTGTTTTGTCAACAATATTGTTTACGTTACGTTTTTCAGTGGTTATATGCTATTAGTAAAAAATCTCATTTATTGTCTCATCTGTTTATTTTTTCACTATTCTCTGCCTACTGATTATATATCTGTATTTTTTTTTATTTTTATCTTTGGCTAATCATTTTTTAATTTATCTGAGTCTGTTTTGTGTGATAGCTTTTGTCTCTACTTATCAGGCCAGATTTATATTTCTCATACTATTGGAGTTACCACATTTCCTACCATATTTTCTACTTTTATACTAACGACAAACATTCTTAGTTTCGATGTTTATGAGTGATATTTACTTATTATATTTATAAGACACATTTCAGCCATAAAAGAAACGGTAAGTTACTCATAATTATTAATTGCTATTTTCTATTTGCATTGTGTTATTTCTATACATTAAATTGTTTTTTTTAACACATACGCATACATGCATGTGTACACGTTTGTCTCTTCTAATGTAAGTGTACATGATATTTATATGTATTAACATATTTGCGTATATTCACATCACGCGCCACCCTCATGAAATCTCTAAGCATGTTGGAGCTGTATTAAAAACTGGGATAGGGATTGGGATTTTTGGCTTTTGTAGTGTATTCCTGTTATATTGCTATATTGACTAGCATGACGTAGAGTGCGGGCGGTGAGATCTGTTGCAAGGACACGCCCCTGACGAGTGGCGTTAGTGCAGGTATCGGGCTCTCCGAAACGTCATTGGTGATCGCAGTGCATTCCTGAGGAGGGGGATCACCATTATCCACTACTTAATTCTGATTGGTTACCATGGCACCAACATTTTTTTACCTCTTACACCCACGTATTATAGCGCTTTTTTTTTTTATTTTTTTTTATTTTAGGTGCCCCAAGAATTCCTAACGGTCTTGTCACAGAGCACCGCGGAAATGCATTTAACCAGGAAGTTCACGCCTCCTTCCTTACCGTGACGCGAAAATATGTCCAGAGCTCGTTGAACCTGGATCTCCTGCTTATAAAGCAAGCGTTCTAACCAGTGCGCCAATGCCGCTTTGTGAGCTTTATATTATGAATTTGTTACATTAACGACATTTATATACTTTTATCTCGCACAGGTGATTATCAGTTTTCTGTTTATTATCTAGAGTTTAGACCATAAATAGTAGCACATTTATTAGCCTATTTTTTCTTTTTATATTGCCCGTACTTACATTTTTTATCATTTTACTTTATATTTTGTTATCCACTTATTTTATTGTTTTTGTATGGTGCGATAATTTTAGCCATGGTTGCCTTTAATGAACCAGCGGATCGATATTGACTTGTTTACTCATAGACCATTGTTTTATCATTTGTTTAGTATGACTAGAGCGTGAGTTATTGTTCACCTAATCCCTGAGTCCTAAAATTTTCTTTCTCCTACAAAATGGTCTTTACATTCATTTATGATTCTCACCCAATAACATCATCTACAATCTACTTCTATTTTCACTTCTCCCAGTTCTATGTGACTGGACGGCTCCGTTGGTCACTTTTTGCGACCATTGTGTCGCATAAACAAACAAATAAAACTATATTCAAGTTTTTAAACTTTTTCTGGTCTGGTTTATTAGCATTCTCTTTAAAACAACAGTTTACGAAAGAAACGTTTCGACTACCATGCAAGATTATACTTTCTTCATCTTTAAAAATTTCTGACCAGTAAAAACGTCAGAACGTTTTTATCATTTGTTTAGTATGACTAGAGCGTGACACCTTGTGGAAAGTTCGTATTCTACCAAGGTGACCAAAAAAGGGTTTGTTTTAATAAAAATTAACAATTTGTTTTCTTTGCTTTTTGCTGAAAACCACTTAAAACTAACACTAACCATAAGTGACTCTTTGTCTTGTGACGCAGAGCTTATGATCCTCCATCCTAAACCTGAAAAGTATAAATAATTAGCTGGTTCCAATAACACATACAGTATTGGACAAAACATTTGCAACCAACATCGAACAATGCTAAAAAGTGTTCCTAATTTTACATGTCTTAAAAACGAAACGAACTATACTACCACAGCAAACAGTTCAGGAGTCTGGAGTCATAGCATGCCATGACATGAGTAATCAGCTGACAGGTGACAGCACACAGGCAGAATTTCGTTGACAAGTGCCATTTTGCAGCGGACAAAACAAGTGCAACTTTTTTGGTTTGTTTCATTTTCTTAAGTCTGGTCCGTGTCAACGTCACGGAAGTTTTTTAATAATTAAAGGAAGTATCCAGAAGTTTCCAGAAGCATGCAGAAGCTTCCAGAAGTTTCCAGAAGAAGCATCTGGAAGCATCCAGTAGCATCCAGAAGTATCCAGAAACATTCAGAAGCATCCAGATGCATCCAGAAGCTTCCAGAGGCATCGAAAAGAAGCATCTAGAACCTTCCAGAACAGGTTCACACAGGTTCATTTTACTATATAAGAGACATGTAAATCGAAATGTAATTCAGTTAGTATGTGGAAGTCAATCAGTTAGTATTATCAAAACAGTTTATCGAAGTGAGTTTTATCAAAATGTTTTATCAAAGAACATCAATATAAGAAGTGAAATACAACAAGTGTTTCATTACATCAATACAGCCCACATCCAACCAAGACGCTGTGTTTCACAGAGCATTATTGTATCATCACAAGGTAAATTTAACACGGTAAGCCTTGAGAAGCGTGATTATTTATTTTTATTATTTTTTTGACTTCAAGTGCAAAAATGGCTCCCAACAGTCTTGGATTGGAACTAAAAAAGAAAATTATTGGCGATTACGTAAGTGATATGTCACAAAAAAGTATTTGTGATAAATATCGCGTGAAAAAATGGACCGTATCAAGACTATGTTCCAAATATCGTTCTACGGAGAAGTTGGTAGCAGATAACAAAGGTGGAAGACCGCGTTCCACCACTTCTAGAGAGGATTCTATGATCGTCAGATCCGTCAAGAAGGATCCCTGGATATCATCAGTCGAGATACAAAAGCAATCAGAGCTGCCTGTATCGAACCAAACAATCAGACGACGTGCTGTTGAAGCCGGACTGTTTTCTCGACGCCCTGCAAAGAAACCGCTGATTTCACTAAAAAACCAGAAGAAAAGACTCCTGTTTGCTACATCTCATATTGACTAGAATGTGCAAAAATGGCGCACTGTCCTGTTCAGTGATGAATCGAAGTTCAACATCATTGGGAGCGATGGCATTCGCCGTGTACGTCGACCGGCCGGAAAACGCCTCGATTTACGTTACTGCCATAAGACCGTGAAGCATGGTGGAGGCAATGTCTGGGGGTGTTTTTCTGCTAACGGTCTAGGTCCAATACATCGAAACGATAGAATAATGGACCGTTTCATGTATAAAAATATCCTGAAAGATGTTATGTTACCTCATGCTGAATGGAATATGCCAATAAAATGGGTTTTTCAGCGTGACAACGATCCGAAACACACTGCAAAAGTAGTCAAGCAGTGGTTTCAAGACAACCACCTATCGGTGATGGATTGGCCGCCTCAATCTCCGGATCTCAACCCTATCGAGAACCTGCGGGAGATCGTCAACCGCAGAATTAATCGTGAAGGTGTTCGTAATAAAGATCAACTGTTTGAACAAATCCAAAAGGCCTGGGCAGCGATTCCACAAAGTTTTATTGATCACCTGATCGAATCTATGCCTCGAAGATGCAAGGCTGTGATCGACAACAAAGAATTCGCCACGAAATATTGATAGCGAAATACAGCTTGGTCAACATTTTGTCGAGTTGCACTTGTTTTGTCCAGAAGGAAATCAACTTTTTTTAATACTTTTGATTAATTTATTAATTTTCGTGTACAAATAATGAACTTTGTGATGAATAAAACTTGAAGAACTTTGTCTCTAAACAGTTACATAGTTATTTCTCTAAATTGAAAAAATGCAGCACTTTTATATAAAAGTGCTGCATTATTTGGTTGCACTCATTTTGTCCGATACTGTAAATAAATGTTTTGAATATGTTTGTTACTATTATTATATGGGAGCAAAGTATTTACTTTACTCCCATATAATATTATTTTTTTAATTTGTTCATTGCACATACTTTGTTGATTGGTAGTATAATACAAAGTTTATATAACAAAGCATGAAACGTAAAATGGTAGCAATAATGCCATCATATATTTCAAAATGCTAAACGTGCACTGCAAAATAGATCACTAGAATAGATCACACATATCATATAGTATACGTTAGTGATCTGTAACAGTGACACTGTAAAGTATATACACAAATGTAGTCGATATGATAAATATATATGAGAATCATATATTCTACTTGTCATAATGACTATATTTGTAATTTGTTTTACAGTTTATCAAAGTAACTTAAGAAAATAAAATTTTGTTGATATCATGTAAAATAGTACAGTAACAGTACTAGTAACATTATGTTAAACATACAGTTACAAGTATATATCATATTGTAACTCTATTACTAGTAACAGTATGAGAATACTAGTAACCTAGTTACAAAATGATATTTTTTATGCATATTTACAATCTATACCTAACTTATTCTTCGTCGAATCGTCCGCTTTCCATACGGGATGCAGTCATAACAATAAACAGATGTAGTTAGTAGATACTAACATCAGTAAGCATTTTGTTCGTTCATTTTTTAAATGATGGTACAAAATCGGCCGCAATTCTTAAAATTATACTATGCTCTGAGCTGGATAACTTATTCCAAACTAGGACATTCTACTTCGGAGTAAAATGTCCGATCAAACAACTTACTCCAGCGGACAGTAATCTCCATGACAGGCCTCGTGCATTAAAATAAGTATTATTCCAGTATATTCTGTATACTTAGGTATTTAATTTTTTAACATTTAAAAATATAGGTAGATACGCAAGAAAATTTCAGCTGCGTAAGCTTCGGCAGATCCCTATTGAAAATATAAGCTGAGGGTGAAATTATGATCAGTTTCACTAAGTGTAAATGATATGTAAAAATTAAAAAAGAAGTTACTGGAATGAAAACGGTGACTTTGTCACCGTTTTTATTCCATTACACATTTTAATCCATCTAGTTAGGTCAATCTTAATCATTCGAAGTTTGAAATACAAGAATCCTGTGACCTAGCAAAAAAAAATACAGATAGTTAGCAGTTTGTGGTGATAATGAAAATTCATCAAATTTCAGCTCGTAAATTCTTCATTCGACATTTCTTTGTTTAAACTTGGTTAATTTTTGTCAACAAAAAATTTGAAAAATAAAATCGCAAAAGTCGTTTGTCATTGCCATTTAAGAATTTCAATTTTTATCTTATTTTCTTTTCAAACTGATGAAATACCTAAATTAAAATTAACTAAAAGTTAAATTAAAAACTTTACTACTGGTTTATATACAACTTATCCATTTATACTCGACAAATATTTTTTAAAGAAAACCTTTTGTTTTGATTTTAAAATTTTATCCATTTGTAACTACTAGTTTAACATAATGTATCAGTTAATTTTTCAGTGCTTTCGGGACCAAGTCTTGTGACATAAAAGGTCAAAAAGCTTTTGAATTTTTGTGGTGGTTTTTAATATATTACTAAGGTTAAAAGAAAACTTCTTTAGAAAACCTAAACTTAAAATATTTCTTATTTTAGATTTTTAATATTTTGATTTTACGAACAAAAAAATTTTATTTCAGTTATCAGAGAATCCACGGAGAGCAAATACAAATTCCTGTAAAAACATTTATTAAAGCGAAATAAATCTATGCCATAAAAATAGACTTTCATCAATGAACTGTATTAACTAAATGAATTGTAAAACAAATTTTTTTAGTTATATTAGTTATCTAAAATAAGTCTACAATTTTAAATTTTACTTATTTGAAAAAGCTTTAGTTAAAAAAAACTAGAGAAAATAGAAAGCATATCTAAAATACGTGTAAAAATCATCAGTAAAATATCAATAATATGTTTCCTTCTCGACCCATCCTAAAATTAAAAAAATATATATTTTTTAAACAAAGAATATTTTTGAAAAAGAATTAATTTACCATAAAAAATAATAAAATATCTATAATGTTAAAACCAAACCTCCTGGGTATTTCCGTAAAATGTATCTCCTAATTTCATCATAAACAAAAATTAACAAACTGAATGGAAGACCGGGCAACCACCAGATAAAATTCATAGGACGAAGACGCAAACCCTTATTTACACCAGGAGTGTATTGGAGAAACGCCGCAAGTGCAGTTTCGAAAAAAAGTCCAAAGTTTAAGAACCAGTTTCTAAATATAAAATTTAGAAATAAAACTTAAAAAAACAATTACTTTTATATAAATCTCAGGCAATAAGTTTTTAAAAAATCAATGTAAAAAAATTATATAAACAACACACGCCATTCCTTGTTGAAAAAGTGACAATCTTCGCGTTTTACTAATTATCAAATCAGCCCACTGCACCACCACAATGGTTGTAAAAAAAGCTGTTTGACAAGTTAACTCTATCTCTTTCCGTTGAAAATATGTCCACTCACTGCCAAAAGAATCCAAGAGATTGTTATTACTCATATCGTCCCATTGACTTCTTAGTCCAAACAAATATGTTGGCAAAAATCCATTTTCGGCCAAAATGACGAAATAAGTAAAAAACCCTGCAGTTGCCTAAAAATGTTTAAAAAAATGCAATTCAAAAGGAAATAATTGATATTAAAAAAATAAAACTTTTATACTTTATCCTCAAAATAAAATTTTTCCAATTATGAGTATCAGGGACATTTTGTGTGTATATATATATATATATATATATATATATATATATATATATATATATATATATATATATATATATATATATATATATGTATATATATATATGTATATTTTTAATAACTAAAATTATATGACAAATTATTTAATACTGCTTTACTTTGTGTTTTAAGTGAGACAAGTTTACATAAGTAAATTTTTAACATATAGGTAACACGAGGTAAATGTATGATATATTTAACATTAGTTAAAGTAAACATTGAAAAAACATAATTTACTCACCTGTATCATACCTATCTGTCCGTAGGCTAAACTGATGAGTCGCTCGTTAACAAGTTTGTCTCTTATTGGATTACGAGGATGTCGCTTCATAATATCAGATTCAGCTTTTTCATATGCCAAGGATATTGCGGGAACCATATCTGTGCCAAGATCAATACACAATATGGTGATGGTACCAAGTGGAAGAGGGATGCCAAATAAAATAAACATTAGAAAAGGAGAAATTTCAGGAATGTTGCTGGTGAGGGTATACACAATTGATTTCTTTAAGTTATCAAATATTAGCCTTCCCTCCTCCACTCCAGTAACAATTGAAGCAAAGTTATCATCTAACAGAATCATATCAGCAGCTTGTTTAGATACATCAGAGCCAGCAATACCCATTGCAACACCTTTAAATATATTTAAAAATATATAAATTTTTAAACAATCAGGTAAAACTATAAACTTATTTATATATAATTTATACCAATATCAGCTTTTTTTAATGCAGGTGAATCATTGACACCATCACCAGTGACAGCAACAATTGCACCTTGACGTTGACATCCTTCAACAATAATTAACTTTTGTTGAGGTGATGTTCGGGCAAATACTATTTCAGTATGATCACATAAAATTTTATCTAGTTCCTCATTCTTTATATCTTTCAACTTTGCTGTTAAAAACAAGTTAAAAATTGTTTTTTTTAATCTAAATCAATATCAAGAATAAAAAAAAAATATATCAAGACATTTAAAAAATGTTTTTAGAAAGGGTTAATTTCTAAAAATTTATTTTAAACAGAAAATATTTAGTGATATAAAAATAGAGAACACACACACACATTTTAGAATTCAAGTTCTAGACAATCGGTGAATGCAGACCTTAATCAGCAGGAAAAAATGAACAATATTTACAATTATAGTCATACTATTATTTTTGCTATGTTAGGAACACATAACTACTTTAGAAAATCCTTTTCATAAGTGTTTTCATATTTTTCTGAGTAAAAAAAACATTTAGTTAAAAAAAAGAACATAAAAATAATAAAAACAAACAAACATAAATCTTATAATTTCTTGGTATTAAAAAGAGGTATTACAAGTAAATTTATGAAAATATAGAGTTAAGTTTTAAAAAGTTTAATAATAGGGCATTTTTTTAGCCATATAGGAATTTGTCAATTGAATCTAAAATATAAAACCAAGTTGCCTTTTTTAATAATTAGTTGGCTATAATAATAATTTAAATGATTTAGCTTGACTTAATAATTTATAAATAATCAGGTAACTTTTTTTACCTGATTATTTATAAATTATTTTCTAGAACTATAGAGCTAATTCTAAAAAAAAGTTCCTATACCAAGACACCCAACTTCATGGTAGGTGACATTTTACCAAAAATATTAATTACCCAAATTTTCATGTCGTACGTATTTGTTCATGTTTTTGTGTATTTCATGTTGAGCCTTAAATTTTATAGTGATTTTATAATTAATAACATTTCTTAAATGTAATGTTAAGAAAAATATTGCTAAAAAGCGTCTTAACCTTTTTTCAATTTTTGTTAAAACTGTTTTTTTACAATAAATTTGAAAATATTGATTTATATTTAAAACTTTATATTTATAAACTTTCTATGAAATTACGCTTCTTTTGAGACCCAACTGGATATACTTTTGGAGAGAAATATTTTTGGTAATATTGGCACCCGCCATGTTGTCAGGTGTCTTGACGTGGGAACATTTTAATGAAATGAAAAAATAAATGTGATTTCTTTATGAGTATTAAAAATGTTTATTTATTCCTACTACAGGCCCAAAAATTATAATTATTTAATTATTCAATACTGGCTATAAATTTTACAGCAAAATACTATAATCCCCACAACCCAAAATATCTGTCTATGTAAGTACTAAACCCCAGCATACGCCATTACAGTATGATGTTTCATAGACCTTAATCCACAGTTTAATATATAAATTTAGTATAAAACATACCACCATGAATGACACATGCTTTAGCTGATTTTTTTTGATCTTCGCTTAAATCCTCTAAAGGTATGTTTAACCGCAGAGCAATATCTTCTTCACACTCGTTACCTTCTGAAATAATTCCAACACCTTTTGCAATTGCTTTTGCTGTAATTGGATGATCACCAGTTACCATGATGACTTTTATACCTGTTTAAATTTAAAACAATTTAATTATAACTTATTGATAAAGGAGTGTGTTGTATACACTTTTATTCTATATTTAAATATAATTCCATTTACTTTTCATAATGCAAAGATTATATCCATAATTAAGTACTGGAGTTTAGGCGCAAAGTTGGGCACCCAAATTGGTACACTGGTGTTAAAACCTCCCTGGATACGTCAATGTAATTGTAATAAGTTGTAATATAAAATACAATTTATAAAGCTAAACAATTAAACAGTTAAAACAGTCAACATTTTTATTAAAACAAACAATAAAAATTTTCATAAATAAAAAACTAATACGCAACTAAAATATATACAGGGTTCAAATTATTGAACCCTATATATATTTCAGTTACATATTAGTTCAAACTTGCGATCACGATTTGTGTAACATAATTGCGAATTGTGATTGCTTTTTGCATGCCATTTGTTTTTTCTTTTCTCATTATTATTTTTATCTTAAATTTAGCTTTTTTTTTCCTTGGTTTTTCAAAAAAGTGTATGTTTTTGTCTTTTATTTGAGGCCATAAAGTCACACTTAATTTAACTTTTAAATAGAAGTATGATCATTAGCTTTCTTGTGTAGAGATTTTCATTCAACATAAAGCGCTATTGAATTTTGATTACTTTAAATCTTTACTTTTATTTTTAAGTTAAATTTAGCGCGATTTACTTAATGGATAATTAAGTATTATAATAAGTTTAAACCACAGAAAATTCACCTATAAACTAAATCAAAACAACTAGTTAAATTACTACAGTTAAGTTACTCAACTATTAAATAATACTTAATAAGACATTCACTTGCAAAAGTTAGACAGAAAAGTTTGTATTCATGTCTTACATGTTGCTAACACAAGCTTTTAACTAAAAATTATTTTAACAAAATTTTTTGAATAGAATTTGAAAATTTTATAGCAACATTAAGATAACTTCGGAACATATTTTTAAAAAAAAATCTATTTATCTATTAAAAAAAATTTACTTTTTACTTTTTTTGTTTTCAAAAACTTACTTATTCAAATTTGTTTGAATATAAATTTTAAAAAATTTAAAATAATTGTAACACCCGGCTCTAATTAGAAAATGACTGGCACCCTGGCCCCGGTAAAATTATAAGATTTAGCAAGGGTTGAAAGCCAGGGCTAGAAAATAATTTATAATACTTTATTATAATTTTATACTTACATTTACTATTTATTAAATACTGGCATATATTTATATGATTTTAAATTCTTATTTACTTCCAACAAGGTTGCAAGCAACCACTATTAAGTTGTGAGTTACTTTAAAATAGAGATTAAGTTATAAAGCTAGGAAACTAAAGACTTAAAAAGTTGTAGGTTGTATAAAAAAGAAAAACATAAAAATGGATAAGAGTTGAAAAAACTGGATTAATGAAAGTTTTTATAGCATGAAGGGAGAAATACATTAAAAAGATGAAACTTGTTGAATAAGAAGCCAAGCATGAAAAAGTTTTGGTTTATCATAATGGAGATATGATAGCTTGTTTGAGAATTGACCACAATTAGAGAAACAGCATAAAAGAGGAAGCATGGTGATGATGACAACAATAATGATGATAATAATAAACATGTTGATCATAATGTTTGCATATGCATATATATACAATAACACAAATTTTGAATAAAAAAATATACTGTAGGATGTATAAATGTTTATGCAGCCCCAGTCACAAACCTGGCCCGGGCTATATCTTATCAAACCTTGCCATGGTCAAATATCAACACCAGTCGCTTACTAGGTCTTATATTTATAGTTTTAATTAACTGGAAAATTCCAACATCTGTAATACCCAGTGGCATAGTGAGGATCATTCCTGAAATTCAAACATAGATCTAGCTTAGAGGGCATTTTCAAAAAATCACCCACAGAAACTTGTATGTGTTTTGTCTAATATTTTCATAATAATAAAATTGACAATCTCCAATTTACTCTCATTTAATTCTAATCTATCTAAATATTTTGTAAACAAAGAATGGTATACATTAGTAATGTTATCAAACAATAAATTAAGTTTGAAGTAGAATTATGCACAGAACAGAAAATTGCAAATTTTAATTACTAGATAAATAAAGTTTAAATCTTTGGAAAATATAAGTTTAGGAGTATATGTTTTTTTTAAATAATATTTTATATTATAGTAGAGATTTCCAGAAAGTTATAGGAGTATCATTTAGTCAAACAATTGTTTAAATACAGTTTATATATGGTCATGCCATTGAAGTTGCAAATTTGAGTTCATGTTATTTTTTATAAAAATAAATTGCTTGTGAGAAGATAGTGCAATTGAGGAAGAAAGTTTTATTTAAATCGTAAACATTTTAAATAGTTAAATATTTTTTGTAAAGGCTACATTTTGTTTCTTCAAAATAGTTTAAAAAGTAGAAGCATTTAAAACATTACAATCATTAAACAAGTGATAAAAATAAAGATAAAAAAAATTAAATTTAAAAAAGTAAGTTACTTTATTTCTGTTCAAAATATTTTTTTTTTCAAAAATAAAATTCAAGCATATACTTTAACTTATGGATTATACTTCTAATTCGACTTTTTGCAAAACAACCTGAACAATATAATCAAATAAAAACATTAACCTAAAAACTCTTTAAATGAAAACATTAATTTACTTAAATTTTTAATAGAACGCTAGATCTATTAAAAATTTAAGTAAATTAATGTAAAATTAATGTAGAAGTAATAAATTAGAAAAAATGTGGTAGCTAATAAGTTTAGTATTTTTTTGAGTTAACTTGTTTATTTTTCTGATTTACTCTTACTTATTTTGTCTATAGATAAACTAGATAACCTCTAGATAATAATATAAACTAGATAATAAATATTCAAGTTTTATGAGGATGTTTTAATTAATTAAAATAATTCTATATATTTACTTTGTTTTATTATAAACGCATTTTATGTGAATGATATGTATTATAACAGCATTTTATGTGAATGATATGTATTATATCAACATTTTATGTGAATGATATGTATTATAACAGCATTTTATGTGAATGATATGTATTATAACAGCATTTTATGTGAATGTTATGTATTAAACAGCAATAAAACAACATAGCTAAATTGTTTTATATACTCAAGCTCTTTATGTTGACAAAACAACTTCGCAGTATTGCTTTATTGTTGTTTTATATAGCAATAACAATTTAATATGCTTTTAAAATAAAATGTGTTTTATCATCAGCATGAACAGGGTATTAAATAGTTTTTTATAACTGTTTCGAGTAGTTTAAATATTGTAATATTTGTATTTTTACTTTTACTTTTTTAAGTATCATGTTAAGTAAAAACAATTACTAAAAGTATCATGTTAAGTAAGAACTATTACTAAAAGTAATATCTTAATAGTATTAAATACATTACTTTAATACTATAACTGCAACTTAAGCTTTATTTTAATTTAAGATCAAATGAGAATATTATGAGATATGTTAAAAAAATAGCAATTACAAACTAACGCCAAAGAAACAATTTTGTACTAACGCAAGTCTTATAACCGCAAAGCGGCCGCAGGGGGAGGAGGTATTCAAAAAATGAAGATGTTTTCATTAGACTTTTTTTGTGTTAATTCTAGCCCTGAAATATAAATTATTTTAGTAAAAATACAGATAAATTTATTTAAAATTCTACCAACCTGCACTTCTGCATTTGCTGACAGCATCAGGGACAGCAGCTCGAGGAGGATCAATCATACTTAACAGACCCAGAAAGCACAATCCTTCTAACGGAAAATTTTGTTCTTCTTCTGTCTTAAACAAGAATCCTTTGGGATATTGATCAACAGGTAAGTAATAATGACAAAATCCTAAAACTCTTTCACCAAGACCACCTTAAAATAAAAAACAAACTTTGCCTACAATTAACTTCATTTTTTTATTTAAGGAAGTATTAAGTTTATATAGTACTTTTTTTAAAACATTCAAGATACTGATGTGCTGGGTTTGTTGCTCACTCCTGGTTTTTTTTTGAAACACACAGTGCTTTAAAAAAAAAAATATTTAGTGATTTTTTTCCAAACAAAAAAAATAAAAAGTACTTTGACATGACAATAACAAGTTCACTTCATGTTTGCTAATTTCCTATAAAAGGTTGCATAAAATTGCTTATGATGACAAGTCTAGTCATACTGAAAACCTTTTAAAGTATTTTGATAAAATTTAATGCAAACAGTATAAGGTGCAACAAATTTAGTTTATGTTTTTCTTTATTTTAAATATTCTCTTTAGATGGTTTTTTTTTGCGATTTTTTAAACACGCAAATTGTCAAACCTGCAAATAGTCAAGTTGTCAAAAAAAAAATTTTTTGGTTCGGTGTGATGCGCAAATTTTATATAAAATTATTATATTTGGAATATTTGTGCAACCTTTTTTGTTAGGTTAATTATTTGAGTCACTTGCCACCGCTTAAATAATTTTTATATGCCAATTTAATGTCTTTTAATGTAAAGAACGCACATCCTGTAACATGTTTTTCTTTGCAATCATGCAAGGAGAACATGTTAAGCACTGTACATCAAGGAATATCATGGAATTGAATATTGTATTTCCTGCAAGCACTCTACTATTTAACAAAAAATAAATACAAATTTTACCTAGTTCATCATAAGCCTTATTATAAATCTCTATAACATCATCTTTGAGAGGCTGTTCTTCACCATTTATAAGAATAGTAGAACATCTTTCTAACACCTTTTCAGGTGCACCTTTCATAACAAGTAGGTAACCACTATTTTCTTGCTCATGAACTGACACTTGATATTTATTGGTTGAATTAAAAGGTATCTCTGCAACTTTTTTGTTTTTTGCTCTGATATCCATAACATTACCAACCGATAATTCAACAAATTTTAAAATAGCAGTTTCTGATGCATCTCCTGTACACTCTTTCCTGAGTTAGAGAATATAAAAATTTTACTAAAATGTGCTTATAAGTAGATTTAAAATCTATTTTATACATTATATAGGACGGCTGAATCAAAAAGAGCATTATTAGAAAATATATTTTATATAATGTATGTGTTACTTAAAAATACTAATAATAATAATACTAGTTTTATGTATTAATATAGTAATACATAAAATCCACAAATGTTTTATATTAAACATTAAGATAGAAAAAAAGACAGGTGATTGTTGCTATGAAACAAGTGTTAAACTGATGTCTGGTAGCAATTTTGTGCCTTAGCCTAAACAATTTAAAAAACAATGAAATGTAATGCAACTGTCTGAACAATTTAAAAACTAAACATACAAATCAAAAGCAACTTTTAACTTATACACATCTTTTTTTTTAAATTTGTTTAATATTTAAAAACTAAAAAAACCTGTTGTCATATTATTGTGTAAGTAAGATATTTACAGTAGGTCAAAGTAAGAGGTCTAAAGGGTCAAAAGAAGAGGTTGAGTTAAATGAAACTTTAAGTTTGCTGGATAAAGATTTTTGTCGTTATTGAAATTTTTTGTTTGTTTCTTTAAAAATAAAAAAAAAATAAAAAATAAAAAAATTTGTTTACGAAAAACATAAAAATGCTGCATATAAAAGAAATATAAAATGCATATATATAACAAAAATTATAATTAATATATTAAAGATCTTTAAATAAAAAGTGCTAACATAATATAATATATTAAAACCTGAGAACTGCTACATCATTTTGATTAGGCTTAAATTCAGCTCTATTACACAATGCTGCAACTTTTGCAAGCGATTTCCATGTTAAAGAACCCTTATCATGAGCTATTCCTGATTGATCTTCTGTTGTGTCAGCTTCAACAATCATTTTATCAAACCACATGTGAGCAACAGTCATACGATTTTGAGTCAGTGTACCAGTTTTATCAGAACAAATAACAGAAGTGCTTCCCAGAGTTTCAACTGCTTCCAAATGTTTTACAAGACAATTTTTTTTTGCCATTTTTTTTGCAGTGAGAGTCAAGCACACCTAAAAAATATTATCTTTAATACTATTTGTTTTATTATCACCAATCTATTACACAAAAAAAAAAGTGCAAAATATATTAGGAAATTTGTCATTTGTATGTATTATATTTAATGACTATATTGATTCTAAGAACTTTAATTTTAATTTTAAAAAACATTTAGAAAAAGTTTTTCTTTCAATCAAATAATATCTATACTAGCTTGAACATGTTAAAAATAAAACCCTAAGCGTTACTTTACAGTCAAAAATCTTCAGAAATCCAGAAAACAATAATTTTTATTATTTTAGCTGTACCTTCCATTATAAAAATCATAGAAACCCATAACACCTCCCAAAGATCTTCAAAAAGAAGTTAATTTGATATATAATAATAGCAGTTAATGGTTTAGAAATAATAACAAACAAATATTGCATAAACGCTCAAATCAAAACATTGTAACAGAAAAATTTGGGTGATTATTATTATTTATTTATTAATATTGTTAGTTATTACTATTGCTAGTTATATATGAAATTTACTTTTATTAATCAAGTGTTGAATAAATGAAAAAAATTTAAAACTTTTTAAAAAAGACTCATTTTTCAAGAAAAAAAATCACAATAAATATAAAGATTCAGCTTATTTTTACTACTGAAACAGAACCAGTCAATAAATTCAGCTTCAGCTTCTTTTTATACTACAGAAACAAAACAGTCAATAAATTTAATAACATGATATAAATGCATTTCCAATTGGATTTGTTGCCATCACGCAGGCATGGGGAGGTTTCCCAAGATGTACAAAGCACATAAAAAAACACATCAGATTCGAACTTTTTAACTACAGTGATCATCTGGGTCATATTTAAAAAATCCAGAAAACATTTTGCTAAAAAAAGATTCAGAATTTATTTCCTTCATAATTGTCTTAATTTAGCTTTAAACTTTTATCTCAATTTCTTTGAAATTTTTTTTGTATGAGGACTGACTGAAAAAGTTTAAAAACATATTTCATGTTGTTATATTTAAACTTGTATTTACAGATAACTTTTTGGAAATCTGGAAAAACAAAAAGTTTAAAGAAATATTAGGATATACCAAATTCTGGATATACCCAGAAAAAGATAATCCATATAACTATCGTTAAATAGATGGTTGAGGAGTTTAATGCAATATTTGAGCAATTATTTATGTTCTAAAAAGAAAAGCCTATTTTAAAATGACATTCATACACATCAGATTTCTTCAGTGTAAGTGCTTTTCCCTTTAAAAGATGAAAATAGCTGATAAATCTAAGCTAAACTAAGAAAATTAAAAAAAAAGAAAAAAAAAAAGAAGATAAGAATTCCTTACGAAAAAGAAAATATATAAGAATTAAAATAAAACTTAGAAAACTCTTTTAAGTTTTAGTTTAGTTTTTATTTTAAGAAAATTATTACGTTACGTTTTCAATTACCTGTAAAATAAATAACTTTAAAACTATTTAAAAAAAAAACTTTTAATACTGTGGGATTTATAAAATAGTACTTTATAATTATTTCATGCTCTGATTAGGAATTTAGGTAAAAAAAAAAAAAAAAAAAAAAAGAGAAGATTTTAAACAATTCTTCAAAATAATATAAAAAAATAAAAAAGCAATTAAATCATCCCATTGCAATAGGAAGATTTAAATGTACTTTTTTGTTGCCAGACTAGGATTTTTCATAAAAAATACATAATTATTTAATAAAAAAAGTTATATTTAATATATTTTGGTAATTTAAAATTTCATCTTTATTTGAAACAATCATTAGAAGTAATATTTTACTTTGCGTAATACGAAAACATTAGAAAAGATCAACCATTCCAAGTTATTCATAAAATTCCAAGTTATTTATAAAATTCCAAGTTATATAATTTACTAAATTTTTAGTGCATTTCTGAAATGTTAAAAATTGTTTGCAATCGCCAAAACATCTAAACACCCGTGGTCAAATTGTCAACCTTCAGAATTAGGGTAGGCATTCGACAATGCCAATCTGACTTCCAACCTAAAAGTGTTTGAGGTCGGCAAAAAAATTGCCGACCCCGTTTCTATGTTTTATGGTAAGACCTTTGTATCAAATTTTTTTCCCCATGATGCTGACCTCTAGAAGACTGAGGTCGGCAAATTATTGCTGACCTCAATTTTCCTAATTCTGAGGGTTGATATATATAAAGATTTGTGTTCTAAGAAATCTAAGAGTATGACAGCATACTCTCAGATTTTCATTTTTGACCATGTATAATATGAATTGACCTAAATTGAATTTAGACTAATCTTCACAAGAAAAAAAAAAAAAAATTCTGAGAAAAGAAAATTAAATAAAACTGAAAAACTTACAGTAACAGTCGCAAGTAAACCTTCAGGCACATTGGCAACAATAATACCAATAAGGAAAATAATTGCCTCTAACCAATGATAACCCATTGCAAGTGAAATGATCAGAAAACTTACACCAAGAAAAACTGCAACTCCCGTTACAATGTGAATAAAATGTTCTATTTCTAATGCAATAGGAGTTTTACCACTTCCTAATCCTGATGCAAGATTAGCGATTCGACCCATAACAGTATTATCACCTATCCTAACAACTATTCCAGTAGCAGTACCTTCAACAGCATTAGTTGAAAAAAAAGCAAGATTCTTTGTTTCAATGGGGTTTTCATGAGTGCAATCAACAGCTCGACTTTGGGGTTCTGATTCTCCAGTAAGTGAAGAGTTGTCTACCTGAAAAGTTCATGAAATTTATTTTTAAATAAAAAAAATCTAAATTTTTTAATTTTAAAAATAAATTAAATAAATTTCCCTTTTAAAGTAAATACAAATATAAAAAAATCCCTTTAAATTTTCTTCTTTGTCTTATAGTTTTAGGACAAATTGGGATTAATGTTTAAAATATAACAAATTCAATTTTGTTATCCTTAATACTACTGGAAATGGGACTCTAACAATAACAAGAAAAAAAGAAATAATGTAGGATATTCATCCAGAATAATTTTATATAAATTAAGTTTTTATTTAATATAACATTTATAATAGAATAATAACTTAGAGTAGAGAAATGAAAACATACTTCATCTATATAAAAAACCAAAACAGAAAATTTAAATTTTTTTTGAACACTTTTTAACAACTTAAATTCATAGATTTATGTCCTATTAACATTTAAACTACATCAACCCCCTTCACCTTTGTAAGATAAAAAAACATTAAAAACAAACAAAAAAGAATTACCTTCAGTCCTTTACATTCAACAATTCGAATATCAGCTGGAACTCGATCTCCAAATTTTACAAAAACAACATCACCAACAACACATTGTTCTGCATTAATAGTAATTTTTTTACCATCACGTAACACAAGAGCTTCTTGTGGGATCATTTTTTTGAAACTCTCCATTATTTTTGAACTCTTAGATTCCTAAAATTTTAAAATAATAACTAATTACCATTGCAGTATATTTAAAATTTTGACCAAATTAAATTGAATATATATATACAGCTCTCGGAATTAAGAAAAATAAGATCAGCAGTAATTTGCCAACCTAAATCTGTGTGAGGTCAGCAAAAAAAAGTAAAATAAAAGTTAGACCATAAAACATTTTTTGCCAACCTTAATCACTTCACGATTAGCAGTTAGGTCAGCATTGCCAAATGCTGACCCTAATTCCGAGGGCCATCCCAGGAAGCACGATTGCAAGCCTAGTTCATCAACGTTTAAAGTAACTTTTTTAAACGACATGACCGTGTTTTTATATTGCAAGCGTTTTTAGAGTTTGTAGCAAAAAAAAGCTACAAGAAACTAGTGTTGTGATCAAAACTAAAAATTGTAACTAACTCAACTAAAAAACTTTAAATAAAATTAGTCAAATAACTTTTAGTCTAACTAAAATTAGTTGACTAAGTTTTTAGTCCGACTAAAATTAGTCAAATAAATTGTTAATCTAACTGAAATTAGTCAACTAAGTTTTTAGTCTAAGTCCAACTAAAAGTAGTCAAATAAATTGTTAGTCTAACTGAAATTAGTCAACTAAGTTTTTAGTCTATTATTATTGTTATTATTATAAAATCGTCTAAATGTAGAGTGACGATTTTATAATAATAACAATAATAATAATTATTATTATTATTATAAAAAAACAGTTATTATTAATACTCTGATTCTTGTCATCCCTTGTCTTGAAAGAAAAAAAACGAGAAAGAAAATTAAAGCCTTTCATTAATAAGAACTTAAAACAGGAATTAAATTTATTTTAAGAACAAAAACTGAATAAAAACAATAATTTTTATTTTACAATTAAAATAAAAACAGAATCGAAAGTTATTATGGAAAAAAAAAATAATTTTGTTCTAATTAGAAAAAATAAAATTATTAGATATATAATTATTATAATATAATATAAATCATTCATGTAAAATTTGCATATATTATTCGTACTGAGTAAAAACTAAATAATTATTATGGAACAAAAATATTAATCATCTTAATTTGAAATTAACTGGAAGTATAAATATTAAAAAATTAAAAAGTATAAATATTTTCTAAACTTAAATATCACTGTCATTAATTTACTAATTAAAGTTTCAATAAAAAAGCGGTTAAGAATCTTTTAGCATTTTTTCAATTTATAACAAAAGTGATTTACAAATTACAAAATATTTTCACTGAAATCAATTTTTTAGAAATTAGCCATGCCATATTATTTAAAGAAACGTTTTAAGCAGAGTTTGTTTCATTTCCATCAAAATCACCTTTAATCAATAATGATAAAGAGGTAATGTGTAATTTAATTTAGTTCTACACACATAAAAGCACAGATATTTAATTTAAGTTTTTAATTGCTTATAACCAAGTTATTCTGCAAATTATTAACAAACTAATTATTATTTAATTTAGTAAAATTAAATTTAAAAGCAAAACATTTTTCTTAATTTAATTTATTGTCACAATTTATACTAAGTTCAATCAGTTTATGATTAGAAAATAATGGTTTCCTTCTATATAATAGATAAATAGTTAATGTAAGCAATATCTGAAAATTTATTTAAAATAAATATAACTTTAAATTCTAACAAAAATACATTTTCTTTAATCGAACATGTCACTCCAATATTTAATTAAAGAAAAGGTTGGAAAAAAGAATGAATATAGATGCACAAACCTATTTAAATGATGTTGATAGTAAAACCAATTCTAATTTTATATCCAGTCAAATGGAAAATGAAATTGATACAGGAGATAGAACAATCAAAAGAAACTACTACAAATATTACTCATTTGAAAAAGAAAGTCTAAAATGGATATGTAATGAACTCAATATGAACAGATCTAAAAAGTACTCAAATAAAACATCAAAGAGTATACTAGAATACCATCTTGAACACGATCACCAAATAATAATGCCAAAAAAAGAAGAACTACGAGTGGCATCTCAAAAGAAAATAGCGATAAGATTGAAAGAATTCTTTCATTTAAATTGGTAGCAAGTAATGCATTCTAAGAATGTCTTTTGCTTAAATTCAAAATACAAATTGCCGTGCCAAAAAAAGTTAAGATCACTTTTAACTGATTTATAAGAAAAAGTTGAATTTTTGAAGTCAAAGTTATTATCAAAGTTTTATCTATTACTACTTACTACGAATTACGGATGGACATCCTGTCAAAATTATAGCTACATATCTGCAACTGCACATTTTATTTCTGAAAAAACAAACTTCATCAGTTTTTGTTTAAGCTTTGCATACCTTAACGGCCGCCATGAAGCAGATAATTTGAAAGAGGCTTTGCTAAAAATATTAGAAAATTTTAAAGTGGATGATAAAATAATCAGTGTAGTATCAGAAAACGCCAGTAACGTACGCACTTGTCTAAGTTCTTTAAAAGTTTGTTTAAACACTCAAACAATAAGATGTATGGGGCATATATTGTCATTAATAGTTAAAAATGTCATAGATTTAGTTAAAGTAGGCAGAAAAAGATAGTTCATCTAAATTCTTTTTAATTGCAAAAACATTAATCAAGTGCAGAAAAATTGTTTCAATAATTCAGAAATCATATCAATCTCATCTATATCATCAATCATATCAGAAAACATTTTTCAATCATTCTTTTTAACTTAATGATTTTTTAGAAGAAAGTCAATTGCAACAAGGTGTTGAAAAAAATCACATTTGATTCAAGATGTGAAGACTCGCAGGCACTCCATGTTTTATGGCAGAACGAATGCTTAAACTTCACTCCTACGTAAGGGAAATCTTTAATTCGAAACAACAATACAAAGATATGAGAAAACATTTGCTTGATGAAGATGAAATTATTAACTTAAAAGAAACGGTAAATGCATTAGTAAGCTTTAATCAAGTGAGTGTTATTATCCAGCGATACATATGCAACATGTACACTAATTATTCACAATTTAAGAAAAAGTTCACAACTTAAAATAAAATCAAAACCCCTCCTTTAATTGTGCTATTAAAATTAGGTTGGTTAAAATCTTTGCAAATTTAAAAAGATTCATATGAAATAGAGAATAACTTGTTTTTATTGTGTGCCACCTTTTTGGATTCAAATTATATAAATTTTCAATTCTTTGAAAAGTATGAGAAATTATAATATTTAAAATGCGTAAAGGAATTTTTGGCAGATTTTTATCTGGCAAAAAAAGTTTGTGAAATAATTTCAATTAAAAAGCTGACAAAGAAATCAAAAAAATTTAGGTTTTTATTTGATGATGAAGAAGATAATTCTAAAAGTGATAGTAAAAAAAATGTAAGTTTAAATCTAAAAAAAGAAATCAGTAAATATATAAAATTTTCAGTACATGAACAAAATGTTTTTGGCATCAAAAGCAGCATGTATTTCCAATATTGTACTGTATTTCAACAATTATTTTATGTACACCTGGTACCAGTGCACCAAGTGGATGCCTTTTTTCTGATGCATTAAACAATTTGTATGCAAAACAAAACAGGATGACAGCTAAATGTTTTCAAATGGTAACATTTTTGCACAAAAACTTGGAATTTTTTAATATAGTTCAAAACTAGTGCAGTGTATTTAATTGTAATACGGAATTATCTTCTTGTAATGATTGTTTTTAATTTAATTTTATTGTTGAATGAAATTTTTAAAATTTAGTATTTTAACTCTTGTTTTGAAATGAAGATTTGCTATATTTTTAATGTATATTTTTTTGTAATAAATAACATCAGGAAGGAAGTAAGCCTTATAGCTCTTATAAACTTTATATGATATTTTTCTACTGAAATATATTATAAAATTTTATTCAATTTAATTTAATTTTTTTTATTTGTTAATTTTTAATTTTATTAACAATTGACTGCCTGCCCAAACCAAAACTCTCAGTCGATATATGTATACTCCCATGGCTGTTTGAACAAATTCCTTTAGTATGTATGTAGTCAAACTCAATATGTTTAAATAATAATTTTACTAAAAAATATTAAAGGAAATATTTTTAGCCAAAAATATCATTTTTCAAGTTTGCTAATCCGATAAACAACCAAACTTTTCAAAAAAGCAACAAATATATTCTCACAATAACTAAATAAAGTTATGCGCTTTTGTTAACATTCTAGATGTGATTTAATTGCACACTGCTTATAAAAGAGTGGAAACAACCGCAAAAGCTAACTGGCCTTGAGTGTGAAAGTTTTATTTTATATGTTATTTTTTATTATTTTATAACTTCATTATGCTTTAGCTGACTAACTTTAGTAACACTGAAATATTAGTCCACTAATATTAGCAAAATAAAAATTTAGTCAACTAATTTAAGTTAAACTAAAAAGTTAGTAGACTACTTTTAGTTAGACTAAAAATAACATCAACTCCCAACCCTATGAGAAACTACAGAGAATAAAACAGAAATACTTGAAGGAAGAAAAATAAAATAATATACCAGACCTTGTTTTAAATAAAAAATGCTTAATGCATTTGCCTAGAGTGAATTTGACGTCATTAAATGCTCTTTATTTTTTTTTATTTTCTAAAGACATGAAAGACTTTTAAATTACCACAAAATAAGTTAAATATTTAATTCATTTTTTATTATTACTATTAGAGAATGTCTATTTTCTTTTAATTTTTTATTTATACTGAATAATTAAATTTAATATTACATTTTTTTAAATGTTTGATATAAACAAATTTCTTTTTTTTTTCTCAACATTTGTATAAATGAATTAAAATATGTTAAATTTTTTAAATAATTTTTAAATTTCTTATTGCGGTTTTTTAACTAAAAATGATATTTTTATTTCAAAAAAATTAGCGAGTAACAAATAAAAAAATTACGTATTATTTTTCCAAACACTATTTATTAAATAGTATGACTGGGGCCCTGGCCCCATCCCTGGCTAAAAAGTGACCTTTTACAAATGATTTGAAAATGGTTAGATGAAGACTGATAAAGTTGTAGGTTGTATATTAAAGAAAAAAATGGCTAAGATGGCTAAGAGTTATAAGGTTTTTTTGATGTGCAAGGAAAAAAACTGGATTAATAAAAATTTTTATAGCACAAAGGGACAAATACAGTAAAAGAATGGATGTTGTTGAATAAGAAAAAATTTGTTTTTTTTCTTAGTAGATAAGTTTAGCTTTTTGCCGCAAATTATTGAAACACTAGCAAAGATATAAGATGCCAACTGCCATTGTCAGTGTGTTTAAAAAAATTATTTTATACGTGGACAAACAAGGCATGCCACCAAACGCTCTTTCAGGGAAGGCTTGTTTAACTGTTCAGACTTCATTATATAACATTTTTATAGTGAGAGTCTGAATGACCAAGCATGTTCAGGCTTCATTTTATAGCATTTTTATATGGTGATTTTAATAAAATTTTTATATAACTTTTGAATTCTTTTTTTGAAGGTGGTTGTCATTTTTAGCTACCAAATTTAATACAAGGTGATGAAAAAATTATAATTTATAACAACTTAATAACAATTGAAAGTTTTGATATGCAATTTATACACGATTTTTATAAGCCCATATAACTAAGAAACTAATTTGTTATGTACACTAGAACTATGAGAAAATTTGTTACCTCCTTAATAAAAGAATTGCATGATTTTTTTTATAAATATATTTACCACATGTGATGCCTGTTTGAAATTGTTTCCTTTACACGCTTGGCCAGAAAGGCGTGCGATTTCAAGTCTTTATATGACAACGCAAATAAGATTTTGTTATGACAAATTTAACAACAGTTTTTAACAAAAGCGCTGAAAAAAATGGTTTTTAATTATTTTGAAGATAAATTACTTCAACATGTTTACTAAGGTTTTTATATTAGCAAAATGTTTTAAATAAAGTTGCTAATGATTGTTATTAAAGTATCATTTGAAGTTGTATAAGTTATGTAATTATATAAGATTTTTTTATAAGTAAAATAAAAAAAGTAAAAATTATAAAGGAAAAAAAAATTAATTATATAAGTGACAACTTTAAACAGCGATGATCTGTTTAATAAACTTTACATAAGTATCATTAAAGATAATTCACTCAAAAAGTAGAAAGATTTTGTTAAGAAAAAAGAAAAGACTTTCAAATCGGCTTTTTGATTTCAAACAGCTTTCAAAAAAGAATCTTTTTTGAAAGTCGTTTACATTAAATAAATTTGATATTTACTTGCATATAAATCAAGTAACAAATCACTGCTAATTTTTTATAAAAATATTAATGAATAATATATATATATATTTTTATATCTATGAAAGTATGTATTTTTTTTATAAAAAAAGTCTTTAAATAAAAAAAAAAATTATATCAACTTTTTAAATAATCGACTTGAATATTTTTTCTTTTGTTTATGTTACTGCAAAGAATAGTTAAGAACCTTTTTTTTTAACTTTTAAATGTATGCATTTATTAAACAGTTGTTAGATGTAAATTTGTTAATTTATTTAAAAAGGGTTTCACATATATTATAAAAACATCAGCAAAGATAAACGATTCAAATTTATTTATTCCAAACGTAATTTAAACAAAAATTTACCTGATAATAAGAAAAACAACCAGTAATAACAACCACAATTGCAAGTACAATACCCAAATACAGTTCATCCATGTTAGGATTTGTATCTCTAACTGCACGAATGCCAAATGCAAAAAAACAAAGTATAGCCCCAATCCACAAAAGCATTGAAAAACCACCAAACATTTGCTTGCAAAATTTCACCCACTCTGGAGTTTGCTTTGGAGGAGTCAAGGCATTAAGTCCATCTCGTTCTAAATTACGAGCCACTATATTTTCAGATAATCCCTTTTCCAGACTTGTCTCATACATTGATAGTAAACTTTCAAGTTTCATGCTGTGTTCAGTCTGAGGAGAAAATTATATATATATATATATATATATATATATATATATATATATATATATATATATATATATATATATATATATATATATATATATATATATATATATATATATATATATATATATATATATATAGTCTAAATAAAGAAAAAATTAAAATGATAATAAAATAAAAAAAGTTACCATTTCCAGTTCTTTTTTAAGATCTTCCAACTTAGCTTTGTTTACATTCTTTTTACTTATCTTTTTTGGAGCAGATTTCTTCTCAGCAACAGAATAACTATCTGCTTTCTTTAAAGAAAAAATAAAAGTTAGAGAAACTACACATTGAACACGAGTAAAACCAAAACTCACAATAAAAAGAAACACCTTCCTTTTTTTTAGCTTATTAAATTTACTTATTTGTTTTTTTTTTCTTTTTCATTACTGATTTATTGATGGTTAAAGTATTATAAATTAGATATTTAAAAATCAGAGCAATTTGATTCCTTTTTTTAGTGAATACTGGATTTGACAACCAGTACACCCTTAATTGTAAGGCTACTTGGATCCATTTTTTGTATAAACAAATTTAATTTAAATTTATTGAGGTATTTTAATTTGAGGCTTTTTATTGGATAGGATAAACAATAAAAAACAATCTCTCTTTTATTTTTTTTTAAAAAAAAAAGCGAGGATTTATATAAAATTAATTTCAATGAGATAGGGTCGTTTCCACACCTACCGTGAATCGACACTTATCGTAGGTTTTAAATACTAACATAAATTTTGCAAAAAGTTGTAATTTTTTTTTTTAATATTTTGTGTATCAAAAACATCGTCATGCACTTCTGTTACAATACATAGAAACTGCAATACATAGTTACTTATATGAACTCAGTGGGTTTATTACGTAAGCCTATGAAAATACTTTTTTTTAAGTACCAGCTGTTAAAAGCGTTTCAAATAAAACAAGGAAATTTAAGAAGATAACATAACATTTTATTTCTAAATTGACTTAATCAGGTAAATAAAACATGAATTATTAATAATATTATTAAAACAACTCATCGTTATAGTATTGATGTAGTATTTTTGAATGTACGATAAGTATGAACTAAAAAAAATGTCATTCCATACATATCGTATGTCCAATGAATAATCAATTTGTTTCTTTTTTACAATAAAAATAAATAATATTTTACTTAGATTATTTTACAACGGCACGATAAAAATATAAGACAAAAGTTTGTAGTTCAAAAAGAAGATTTCAATATACAGATAGTCAATTATGTGATGCAATTAATGCTGTTAAAAAAGGTACAGTTGTGTACAAAGCGAGCAAGACGTTTGGAATTCCTTATCAGACGCTTCGTGATAAAATATCTGGAAGAACTTCTTTGAAAATACAACACTGCGGGTATGAATCAGCTCTTCGTGAACAAATTTAAAACAAATTAGTCAAATGGTTACTAACATACACCAGAATGGGATTTGCCATGTCTCTAGTACAGCAATTAGATACTATGCAAAAATATTTGAATTGCAACAATATAAAAACACAATTAACTAACAACCGTCCTGCAAAATGTTGATTTTATGCATTTCTTCGCCGTCACAAACAGCTATCTCAAAAACCAGGTGAATACTTAAACCGAGCTAGAGGAGGAGTAACTGAAAAAACCGTAAGAGATTGGTTTACTGAAATTCCAAAGCTTTTAGGAGAAAACGCTCAATATTTAAATGATTCGATGCGCGTTTTCAATATGGATGAGAGTGGTTTTTGGTTGTCACCAAAAACTAATTTATTAATTGGTGAACAAGGAAAAAATACATATGAAGAAAGTGCTCGAAGTAATAAAAAAAGCATCACCACTTTATTTGCAGTAAATGCCAGTGGAACTTTTCCTCTATCATTAACAATTTTTAAATATGTTCGCCTTCCAAATAGAATTATAAATGCTGCTCCATCAAGATAGGGTATTGGAAAAAGTGAAAATGGTTGGATGACCGCAGAATGTTTTTTTGAGTATATAACAAACCCTTTTCATCCATTTTTAGTAAAAGAAGAAATTCCTTTACCAGTTATTATTTTTTTTGGTCATGCGTCACATTTTTCTATCGAAATTAGTGAGCTTTGCTCTAAAAATGGAATAATTCTTGTTGCTTTGTTCCCAAATGCAACACATATTTTGCAGCCGCTCGATGTGGCAGTTTTTGGGCCAATGAAAGCAAAGTGGAAATCGTTTTGCCCACAATGGCGCATTGACCATGAAGGTCAAGAAATAAACAATGAAAATGTACCAGAAGCATTAAATTCTTTTATAATCAATCCTTCTATGGCAAATAATATTAAAAGTGGTTTTAAAAATACCGGAATTTTTCCATTTGATGCTAATAGTGTTGACTACAAAAAAATTGTAAAAAGATTATCTTAGTCAACTGTTGCTTCAGCTCCTTATTTAGAAGAGAACCATTTAAGTGTGACTTTATCAGCTTACTCTCCCATAACCTTTATTGAAAAGTGCATTGGTTTTAGTATTTTAGAGCAGTTTAAATAGGCTGACAAACATTTAGGTTGGAAAGGTGATCTTGAATACCTCCAGTTGTATCATTTTTGGAAAAGAGCCTTATCTGAAGCATATAAGACCATAATTTTACCTGATGAAATACAACAGGGTAATAAAAATCTATCAACAACTTGTAATTTAAAAAATGTGCAAGGTTATAACCGATATGGAAATGCCTGATTGCAATAATGCAGCTGTGATAGAACCAAAACCAGCTTGTTTCAGTGTAAAAATAGCAGCAGAAATAATAAATCCAATCGAACGTGTTTTAATATGGCCAAAACAACCAGTCCAATTGTCCAAGCACAAAGTAGAATGTTTACCATTGGTTGTAACATCTGAAACGTGGCAGCTTATTCAGAAGACAAAAGTGCAAGAAAAGTCAAAAATAAAGGAAGAAAAACTAAAAAAGAAACAATTAGCTGCAGATAAAAAGTAAAAAGTAGAGGAAGAAAGATTATGAAAGAAACAATTGGCTATGAGAAAAAGTTATTAAATGAGAAAACTAAAAAAGAAAGAAAACATGAAAATTAAAAAAAAAATGCAAATGAGTCAGGAAATGAGTTTTCTGACTCATTTGCATTTGCATAACCATTTAAATGTTGATAATAATTATAAAATAAGACTTAGATAGTTATGATGAAACTCTATCCTTTCCAGTTTAAGAACTCAAAGGATAAGGATACTAAAGTAATGGAAATGCTTTAAAATCATTAATTTTAATTCATAATAATGTTTTTATTATTATATAATTTGTGTTTATTTGATAATAAACATTATATTTATTTAGTAGTCTTATTTTTTAATTTTATACCTTAAAATGTTTTATAAAATATTACTAATGCATTGAATTTTCATTTGAAACCGCGAGCGCATTTTAAACCAGACACTAAAGCAGATTTTAAGATATACGATAAGCGTCGACAATATATACGATAAGTGTGAAACACTTACGATAAGTATGGAAAACTGCGCTTTAAAAGATTGATCAAAGTACATTATTGATTTAAATTTCAGAGTGAGAATAATTTTAAACTAACCTTATCGTATTACATTGACGGATGCAAAAATTCATTCCTAATGCATTTCTACTTTTTGAGTAATCTAATATATTATAATAACTTTTGTTAAACTCACAGTAAGTGTGGAAACGACCCTAATTTAAGAAAAAAAACAAAAATTGCAAAATAAATAGGTTTTTCTTTTTTAATGGTTTATCATATTGAATTAATAAATTTTCTTAAATTTATGTACATTTTAAAATTTTCTCATTTAATAAAAATAATTGCTCTAAACTAAATATGTTTTTACTTTTAGCTAATTAATTTTTAAAAATTTTTTTTATGTATTGTATTTTTTTTCATCAATTTTTAGTTAATCAAACATTTTATTTATTAGACAGTATTTTATAAAATTATTCATTAAATAAGTAATTCAGTAAATATATAAAACTAATAAATTATTTAAAGATGGCAAATAATTTAAACAATTTATTTCACTGCATTTATTATATATATGTGTGTTTGTATATTTGTGTATATATATATATATATATATATATATATATATATATATATATATATATATATATATATATATATATATTGATAAATTTTAAGTTTCATAGTATTATCTTTCGGCGTTCAAAAATTATGACCATATAAAAATTACAACCCCCTCAAATTGAAGGGGGTTTAAACTTTACATGGTCATAATTTTTGAACGCTTAAAGATAATACTATGAAACTTGAAATTTATCAATGAATATAAGTCTAGTTAAGAATAGTATCAACTTGTTGCTCTCACGTTTGGGGCAGGTGTAGCAAAAATTTTGGGGCTTTTTTGTTCCCAACCTCTAATCATCGCAATTTTTTGCAAATCCTCATTATTTGATATAAGTATAAATATATAAATGTTTGAAGTTAGCTCCATGTCTGGAAGTTAGCTATCTCAAAGATCAAAAAATGCTGGATACACCACTATACATGCATATATATATACATATATATACTTTGCATATATACATATTATATATATATACATGTATATATACATACATATATATACATTGCACATATATGTGCAATTTTTATTGTATTAACGTTGTAAATAGTCTGGAATAAAATGTCTTATTTTATGTATAAAAATAGATATAATAAAATGTATAAAAGTAGAAAAAATCGAACTTTTCCATGCTAAATTCAAATAAACTAAGCTGAATAAATTGCTTGACACAAAAGTTTACTCACTCCTCTTGATTCTAAATCTCCTGGATCCGCCATATCTTTATAAAGATGAAAATTTAATTTTATTAAATAATTTGAAGATTGTGTTAATTCCTTGACGAACGTCCCACATCAACGCTCTCCGTATAACAAAAGAAATTTGATTGTACACCCATTAGGCGAACAATACTGTTTGTAATCACCATATAAAGTAAAGCAATAACATGAAATGGTTTCTGGGACATGTTGGGTTGGAATAAACTGTTGTTTGCGTTTCGGTTTAACGATTTTCTTGTTTTAAGTCGTTTTTATTAACAAATCCTTTTTTCGCGTAAACAAATTTAATGTTATTTTTTTGTTTATAAAAAATAAAATATTTATTATCAATATAGATAAAATATTAATTAAGTTATACATTAAATATACATTATGTATACTGTATACATTAAATATACATTATACATTAAATATGCATTAAAGCATATCATATTTCTAAACCTTATTTAGACAATACATCAAAAAACAAAGAGCTAATAAAGTTCGCTATCTTACAGTTGCAATAAATAGATTACATTGTAAAATAAATGTAAGTACGTAACAAGTTTTCTTTTATTATCTAGCTTCTTAAGTGTTTTATATTTATTTTAACTTAAGTAGGTCAAAAGCGGCAAATTACAATTGTAATTAATATGACTTGATTTGTTTAACACGTAATTCGTCAACGTAAAATAATATAAAAATAGTATTAAAATTTGTAATGTTTAATTTTAACATCTTTAATTACTTTATACTAATTATTTTTTATTATACTTTACTTTTTTATATAAACTTTATTTTATCTTACTAACGTACTTTTATTGACCTAATTTATTGTACTTTACTTTTTATTACAAACATTTTAATAAAAAAATAAAGTAATGGGTGATAACTAAGTTTTGGCACAAATTTAAACTGAAGTTTAATAATATTAGGAATTTTATTTTATATCTATCAAATACATTATAATATTGTCAATGCAGTCTATTATAAAAAAATAATTTTAAAAAAATTATTAAAGTCCAGATCTCCTTATTTTATTAAGCCTTTTCCTTACTGATAAAGAATGGTTTTGTACAAACTTTAAGTCCATATTGCCAAGGCATCTAACTATCTTTTTGTCCAGTTTTTTGCGTGTCAATCCTTTCGGTGATATAGCAAGCCATACAAGCATTTTTTGGGGATATTTTTCTTTGAAACTGTATTTATCATTATCGGGTGTCTTATTCGTGTCGTCAGTATACACCTTGTACAGAAAGTTTAAACGCACTTGTTTTTTTAACATTAGTAATACTTTTAAGAAATGATAACCCAATAAATTGATGAGATGCACTCTGTATTTTTATGTTTATTTATACTATGGCTATAATCTATTAGTTTAGAGAGAGAAAAAAATTGTATAGATATTGTAAAGGAGGTGAATGGTGGATAAGAAAATTAACAGAGCAATTAACTCCTTTCGATTTTTTGAAATAAATTTTAAACGCACTTTGATAAGAAAACTCGTAACACTCGTTTATTGAGAGATTTTTTTTTTAAGTCTTTTGCATTTTTATCACTTAACAGCCTGTTAGCGTTAGGATATTTCATTTGGATCTCTATTCTTATTTCATTTTGAATAAAAAATGCAACTACGATTTGATTCAAAATTCAGCAATTCTTAACTGATCCAACCTAGTCAGAATATCATATTTTCATGGGTAAAGAGTTGTTTCGTCGAAAACAAAATGGAAAGTCATTGGAATGCATAAAATGAAAATAAGCAATGGATAACTTGGCAGACGCAAAAATATTTCAGAATTCAGCGCTCGTACAATAAAAATTATTTATCAACTGGTTGTATCAATGATAAACCTCGTACTGGGCATCCGAAAAAACTGGCAGCACGCGATGAAAACATGCTTTAATTGCTAAGCAGACGTAACCCATAAACGGGAGTAGGGTTAGGACTATTGTAATTGTGATTGTAAAAATTAAATACAATTACACATTACAATAATATTGTATTGTAATATTACATAAACAATAAAAAAAAATTATTTTGGTATTGTATTGCTGTGATGAAAAACATTTATAATTGTATTGTTTTTTTTCTAACAATTTAATAAAATTCGAGAACTATCGTATTGTATCGTTTTAATGTAATAAAATTACAATAACTATTGTATTGTTTTGATGAAAACAATTACAATAACTATTGTATTGTATTACTTTACAATAATGTAGAAAAGCTAACGTATTTTAACGTATTTATATTCATCTCTGACGAACTTACTATTATTTTTGCTATTTTTTATTCACGGATTTATAAAATATTGCAAATTTTATTTTTTGCATATTTAGATTTCGCATCACCTATTTTGTTATGTATTTCTAAGCTCTAAATGGCCGCAAAATATTGCCTGTATGATGATAGCCTTACTATTATGAAAAATGACATTCATAAATTATTTTATTCAGCTCAATTTAATACAATTTTGACACTAAAATAATTTTTTTTATTACAACAACAATAGATTGTTATTGTATTACAAAAGCGAATTTCAATAGAATATTTATTGTTATTGTATTGGGTCATTACAATACATTTATTTTCAGATATTGTTATTGTTTTATAAAGATGAATTGCAATACAATATTTATTGTTATTGTATTACAGAATTACAATAGTTGTAAATCACAAGTATTGTTATTGTTTCTAAATTAAGTTAAAACAATAAACAATAATTATTGTTACTGTTATTGTTTTCATTACAATTACAACAGTCCTAACCTTAAACGAGAGTATCAACTTTAAGTGCAGAAATCAATAGTTCGATGGTAGACAAAACAGTTAGTCGAATGACAGTAAGTAAGTTATTTGGCAAAAAAGAACTAAATTCGTTTCATGGTGTAAGAAAGCCTTTGTTGACGTGAACCGATCGCTAAAGACAAAAAAATGGTGCAAAGAGCGTATAAATTATTTAGTGAAACAATGGAAAATGATTATTTTTAGTGATGAACCAAATTTCGAAATTATTTACAAAAAAACAGGAGTTTTGTTCGTCGCAAAAATACGGAAAAATATTTGAAGCAACACTTACCCGAGAAAAAAACCCGGCTAATCCTGTTAAGTACTTAATAAGTTTTCTACTAAAACTTAGTAAGTTCCCGACGAGTACTTACTAGGAACTTAGTAGGATTAGCAAGTTTTAGCAGGAAACTTAGTAGGATTAGCAAGTTTTAGTAGGAAACTTAGTAGGATTAGCAAGTTTTAGTAGGAAACTTAGTAGGAATAATAAGGTTTATACTCGGAACTTAGTAAGTTTTACTAATACGACTTACTAAGTTCTTAACAGGATTAGTAGGGTTTTTTTCTCGAATAAGTATTACTTTCTAGTTTTAGTTAATAGTTTAGTTTATAGTTTTTTTTTTAGTTAATTTCATATTTTTATTTAAGGTTTAATTGAATTATATAGGTTTTAAAGATTTCATATTTATATTAGCAGAGTTATTTTTCAAGAAATATGTGTGTTAAAGTAAAAATGTAAAAATAATTGTTATTCTATTTTTACTTAAACATAGATAATTCTTGAAAAAATAACCCTACAAATCTAATTTAACTAGTCGCCTAAGCAACGAAGACGCTTATTTATAAAACAATAATAAAAATAACAAATAATAAAGTGTGAAGTTGTTTAACTAGAACATTTAGAAAAATACAATAAATAGCGATGGTCAGTTCTTTTCGTAATTTCGCAGGTGCCAGTGGAATAATTGCACCCATAAGATTTGTCTTGATCTTTTATGACCATAACTGTATCTATAACGAAATTTATAATAATATTAATGTAATTCAACAACTTAATAACATATATTTTACAATAAAAAACGCATATTTAACTCACAATAATTTTACGATGATGAAAAGGTTTCATTACCGTTTTTCCATAGCTATAAAAATTAAAAATATAAGAGTATGAAAATATGAAAATATGTCTACAAAATATGTACGTATTTAAATATATAAGTATTTAAATATTCGTGCTGCTTCCTATATATATGCCGAGTAAACATATATTATTATGAGTTTTATAAATCATATACATATATATATATATACATACACATATATATATACATATATATATATATAACCCTAGATGCGCCTAAAGGCAACAGTAAAAAATTTTCGACCTTAAGGCGACTAATGGAAATGTTCAACTTTTTTCTTTTTAAATAAAACGCAATAGATTCGGAAGACATTAATGATGATTAATCTGCTACTAGTTCGCTAATTCAATATTTAATGGAAAAGTTATACGAGTTATATAAATTTGCTGTCACCTTAAGGTTTTTTGTATATTTTAAAGTCGCCTAAAGGAAAAAAAAACCCTACATCGACTGTAAGGTGACAGATTTTTGTTTAGATGTAAACATTAATTTTTATAGAGATTAAGTTAACAAATATTTATTTTCTTCGTTTATTGCTTATATTCCAAGCATATTGCAAAATAATAACAATTTTCTTTCATTATTTTCTAAAATTTTGATACATTATTATAGAAAAACTCGAAGTACCACAAAGCTTAAAAACAATAAAAGTTCAAAATACTCAGGGTTTAAACTGACGCATGTAGGCACCATGTTACGGTTTTGACACATAAATTTTATTAGAAATAGCAGGTTAAGACTTTTTAGGAAAACGTTTATACTATACTTATAAGCTAAAACAACGAGTATCAATCTACAGATTTACTGATACTAAATGTCATTGAATTGTTTGATAGCAGGCTTCCGTCAAATCAGCCCGCAAAAGTAATAAAAGCAATCTAGTTGTTTGTAAATAATTTTACAAAATGATTTAAAAACCGCTAAGATTTTAAGCGAGAAATTGCCCTCTCAGCATTCGTCAATTCCCATAAGTGCAACTGTCTTCTTTCGAAAATTCTGTTTAATTCGTCGTGTATTAACAATTCTAGTTCTGATTTGTTTGAGGTCTAAACTAAATTTTTTTGCAAATACTTCCATTTCTTTACGGCCTAAAAAAACAAAACGATTAAATTATTAACTTTTAGAAAAAAAATAGTAATAATCGAAATCTCTACAAGCGAAAAGTTAAAATTTAAAAGATTTAACTGGTTATGCATTAATTTTTCCATAAATGTGTTTTTGTAAATGACGTTAACAGGTTGAAAAGAGCAGTGTAACTAGTTTGTTATGGTTTTGATGTCTACACTTGCACTGGGCGTGAACTGAAAACCGCTTTAAAAGCAAATAAAAGACTTCATTATAAAAAAACGGAAGAAATACCTGGATATCCACGATTTTTTTCGAGGTGAACTGCAAATTCTTTATAAAACGCAACTTTACTTGTCTTATTCCATAACTTTTTTTCAACTGTTAAAATTTTCTTTTTATTGATCGCTTTTTCTGTATAAAATAAAATTAGGAAAAGTATTTTCCACTCTCCGTTTCCTTGACATAATAAGCAATAATAATAAGCTTAGTTAATAAGCAGAGAAAGGCAAAAATTCATATGGGGAAAAAACATGAATTTTTTTCCTTTTCCATCACTTAGAAGTGATGGAAAAGGGAAAAAAACATGAATATATAAAAGTGGATATAGTTGAAGTTCGATGTACAAATTTACAAATGCTTAACTACATCAAAAATTATTGACAATTATAATGGCATTTGCAGTTTCAAAACTCTTAATTTATTTATGACAGTTCTGATTATTTACTTTCAAAAAATTAAAATGCCTTTAAAAGCATTATATAATCTTTAACTAGAGTTAAAAAGCATTTGTTTAAAAGCATTATATAATCTTTAAATATAGTTAAAAAAAAAGTTTGATAAAGCCTTTGACTAGTGTTTGCCAGTGGGCTCGTCCATAAATTACGCAACGCAATTTTCGACCGCCTTGAAAACCTCCCCGCCCCCCTTTTTACAATACCGTGACACTTTAGTAACAAGTTCCGTATGAGTAGTCAGAGCCATTAACCCCTCTCCTAGAGCGTGATGTAATTTATGGATGACCCTGGCGTTTGATGTTTTACCTAACCATGTCAGTATTGGCTTCAACAAGACGTCCTCAATTTAAAATTAGGATATTTTTATTTTCTTTAAACATAGTTCAAGGGTTAAATAAAAAAGTACATTATTTTAAAAGGTAAAAAATAAAATATAAGCAATTGAACCTTTTTCAAGTTTTAGCACTTGTTTTATCTTTATTGCACCATCCAGTTTACTATCATTTACAGATATCTTTGTAAAATCAACTAATAATGAGAAATTATTAAACTCTCAGAGACAAATTATACAATCCAAAAAATGACAATTAAAAACGTGAAAGAGGACAGTATCGACAGTCGGTATTTAACTTGAGATAATAAAAATAATAACAACAAAATTATACCATATCAAATGTACTCAAAATGGCTTTAACATAAACAAAACAAAAAATTTTTACAAAGTAAAAACATCAAAAATAATTTTTTAACCTTTTAAACATGTTAAAACAATGTTATTTTGTATCTATTTTACTTTATACAATATTTATTTAGGCTAAATTTATTTTGTGATTTTAAACTCTTATTTGTTAACCTGTTTTGCTTTAAGTTTTTATTAAAATTTAAATATAAATTAAAAACACAGGTTACTATCGCGTTACTTAAGTTTAGAAAACATATTTAATATTAAACTTTGAAGCATGAACTAAGTTTGTGGTAGCTTAAGCATCATATTAATTTTTTTTATTAGGAAATTAAGAAATTATAACTCTCAACATTCCTCGCCTTCATGGAAAGATCTTTTAGGATACTTTTTTCTCCCAGTTTCACTTTCTATAACTTTAGAAAAAATGATAATATAAAAAAATAATAATTAAAAAACTTACCTTAATTAATACAAAAAAAGTAAACAAATAAAAAATCAATTAAACCTTTCTTTAACTCAAGGATTGGCTTAATTTTTAAACCACTATTCAGTTTACTATCATTTTTAGATTTTAACTTAACTAATAAGTAAAAAAAAAATTCTGTAAAAATCAATTAAACAGTAAAATCAATAAAACAGTAATTTTATTATATTAAATTTAACTTTAAAAAAGCAATCAACATTACTCACCATCAGCTGGTATTACATGTTCCTTTATAGTGCATATCTCTTGTTCAGCTAAATTAGAAATACTTGACTTAAATGGATCAACCTTGCTCACTTCTTGAATATCTCTTAGTCTTTTGCCTGTTGTTTTTATTTGTAAGGATCCAGGAGCAGCTTGGTAAACATTTTGATTAATTCTTTCTGAATGTCAAAGTGATTATAAATTAAAGTTTTTTCCTTTTCTGATAACTCCAGCTTTGCCAAGATTGTAGCAATACGATGCCGATTTTGGGTGGCATTAATTGCACCTTTTTTATCTAAGCGAATTAATATTTCGTTTATGCAATGCCAACCACTAGCATGGCTCATGCTTTTTTGGGTACTAGCAAAAATATATTGGTTTTCATCAGGAATTCCAGCATTTTTCCTAACCTCTTTGGTTATGGCTCCATCAATCAATATTTAAGATCTAAAATCATTAGGAATATTAGGGGAAGATATTATTTAACCAACCCTGGAAATTAGGAAAAAAGAGGTCGGTAATAATTTGCCAACCTCAATCTTTTATAAGTCGGGATCTGGTCGGCAAAAAAATTTTGATACAAAGGTAATAAAACATAAACCATAAAACACAAACCATAAAACATTAAAATGAGGTCAGCAATTTTTTGTTGACCTCTAACACTTTGAGGTCAGCAGTTAGGTCAGCATTGCAGAATACAGGCCCTAATTTTGAGGGCTGCTTAACTAAAGATATTACAACAAAAAAACTATAAGATATCATCAAAATTTCTATATGAAACTTAAAGAGATTAAATAGAAACAATGAATATGACTTTTGATTCAATAATTAGCAACATAAGGCTTTATCTAAATTTTTAGATTATTTTATAACATAACTCAACTAATTAAAGAACCTTAAGGTGACTTTTAAAACAATATACAATAAGAACAGCAAATTAAACTTAAATTAAAGTTTTTATAGCAATATTATTTGATGACTAAAACAATCTGAAGAATTTGAAACAATATATAACAAGAAAGAATGAATCAAAGCCATCATCTAGATATTTGTATAGATGTATTTATAATATAAATCAGCCAAACAACAGCCAAATGAACCTTAGAATGACTTTTAAATAAATATATAAAAAGAAACAACAAACCAAACCTTAAGGCAACATTTAAATTTTTTTATACATACTACAATAATATAAATCAGCAATATAGGAGAACCTTAAAATAAGTTTAAAATACATTTGTATCAAAAAACAATAAACCAAACCATATGGCACCATTTAGATTCTTTAAAAATATTTTAAATATAACTCGACAAAGAAAAAAAAAAAAATCACGAAGAGACTTAAAAATATATGAACCATAACAATAAACCAAACCATGCAGGTTTTTTTATTATACTTAAAAACAAAATAACTAAATTAAACACAAGAAGCTAATGTGACTTTAAAGTATTTCATGCGAATTGATGGAAAAAAATTAACACTTAGGCAACTCTAATAACAACAAGTAACAACAAACAACAATAGACAACATAAAGCGCAACCTTGATATTTTTTTTAAAATAAGGTGACTTATTTTAAACCAATATAAAACAAAGAATAAAGAATCTAACTCTAAGGCATTACTTAGATTTTTTTTAAATGTTTTATTTTATAACTAAAATAAACCAATAAACCAAACCTTTAGGTGTCATTCAAACTTTTTTCAAATACTTTTATAATATAACTCAGTCAAAAAAAAAAAACCTTTAAATGACTTCTAAACCAAAATATAAAAAAAAACACATGCCAAACCTTAAGGGATAGTATATTAAATAGGTAACAACAAATTTATTTTAAACTGTGATTTTCATTAAACTTAATTAGCTATTTTTACTTTTTATAATATGAAATTTTTTGTTGCGTAACTTATGGACAATACCTTAAGGCAAACTCTGCATTTTTTTATAGCTTTTTTTATAATAACACTCAGTCAAACAAAAGAA
Organism: Hydra vulgaris; assembly: GCF_038396675.1. Classification (NCBI taxonomy): domain Eukaryota; kingdom Metazoa; phylum Cnidaria; class Hydrozoa; order Anthoathecata; family Hydridae; genus Hydra; species Hydra vulgaris. The sequence goes on along the minus strand of NC_088924.1, from coordinate 29,746,656 downwards.
CCTTAAAATGAATTTTAAATTAATATACAAAAAGAAACATAAAAACAAATTTTAGGGTGTCATCTATTTATTTCTTTTAGTTATTAAATATATTTTATTTAATAACTAAAGTATCTTAAAACAAAACTAAAAACAATATAAAACAAGGAATAATTACCTAAACCTTAAGGTGTCTTATAAACTTTTTAAAGATATTTTTATAATAAAACTCAGTAAAAAAAACAAAACAGCCTTAAGGTGACTTTAAAAACAATTTATAAAAATGAAAAAAAATCTAAACATAAGTGTCATCTAGATACTTATTTTAATACTTTAATTTATGAATAAAGACTTATAATATATAACAAGGAACAATAAAGCAAACATAAGGGCGACAAGACCTTCTAAAGATATTTTAAAATATAAATCAACCAAACAAAAAAATCAAGGGTGACTATTAGAATAAAAATTAAAAAGCAACAATAAAACAAACCTTAAGGTAACCTGCATATTTATTAAGAGATATTTTTATAGTAAAACTCAGTAAACCAAAAAAAACCTAAAGGTGACTTTTAAAACAATATATAAAAAGGAAGAATAAACTAAATTTTAAGTGTCATCTATTTCTTTTAAAATACTTTATTTTATATCTAAAGAAACTTAAGGTAAAGTTTAAAACAAACTATAACAAAAACAATATAGAAAACTATAAGGCAAAATATATACTTTTTGAAGATATTTAAAAAATATAATTCAGCCAAACAAAAATTTAAAGTGACTTTAAAATGAAAAATAGAAAGCAACAATAAAACAAACCTTAAAGCAACTTATAAATTTTTTTTCAATTGTATATTTTTATAGTAAAACTAGGGCTGCCAATTTGAACTTTTTTTAAAAATTTTAAACACTTTTGAACTATTTAGGAAAAAAGTTCGAACTTTTTAAAACTTTTTAAAATAGTTTTTATTTATTTAAAATTGAAAACAAAAGGGTACAAGTAAACACAAAACTGTTTATTTACTTATAAAGACTTTTTATTTGTTTATAAAAAGTAAATGCAAGGTATCATCCTGCAACCAGTTTCTTTTTCTATACGAAAACAATCTAAGGCTAGAGAGCCCTTTCACAAGATCATACCATTTGAAAACCATTTATTTTAATAAAACATTTTTGGTTCTTTAGCTACAGTCAATTCTTAGTTATAATTTCTAATATTGTTACCATTTTTGGCTTTTTTATTAATATCGAGTCTATCTCTCTAAGCTGGAATATTCTTTGAACAAGATTAATTTGCTATCTATATTATTTCTTTAAATAAAAAATACCTATATTATTTCTTTTTATTTTGTTCTTAAACTGACCTGGGTTTAACAAATATATCATTTTTATGTACTAAATTATTATTTTACTAGTTTAATTTTTATTAATGTTATTACATTTGAGAAACTCTATTTTGTGTTTATTTTTAAGTGCCTTGTAATAGCGCGCGTTGAGGCACATTTGCTTCTTGCAGCTTTTTGCAAAAAATGAAATTACTCCTAAACTTCAAATCTTCTAGATGTGCTAATGCTGAGTAGCCATTCTTGTTTGAACTTAAAACTCTTTATAATTTTAATTTCAAGCGTAAATAAACAGTGGTTAAATGGTGAAAAATTACCAGTCACAGTTTAACTACTTTTTAATAGGAAAAAACCGATCCTAACTTAAATGCGATGGCGCTACAGGTATATAAACTTGATTATATTTTCAGAGTTTCCAGGCAAACACAAAACAAAAAAAAAGCAAAAATACTCAAATTTATAATTTTTACTTATATTTCAGCTTGTTTTACAAAAAATAATGATAAGACATCATATTTTAAAATTTAAAAGTTCAAACTATTAGGAGAAAAAAGTTTGAACTTGAACATTGAATCTTTTGTGTAAAGTTTGAACGTTCGAACTTGAACATGTTCGAACTAGTAGCCCTAGATAAAACTCAATAAAACAAAAGAACTGAGAGGAAATTTTTAAAACAATATATATATATATATGAAAGGAAGGATAAAGTAAACCTTAAGTGTCATCTAGATTATTTAAAAAAAAATTTATTTTAAAAATAAAGAAACTTTTATAGCTAAAAAAGAAAATGGTAAAATTTAAATCAATATATAAAATGATAGAAAAAACCAAACCTTAAGAAGTTTACTAGATTTTTTAAAAAAAACCTTATTTTATAAATAAAAAAATTTCAACAGGTACTTTTAAAACATAATTAAGCCAAACAAAAAAACCTTAAGTTGGATGCTAACAAAAACTTTTGTAATGTATCAAATTTTTTATATGTATTTTTAAAGAGAAATTTCTGTATTATAAAAAATATATACTTCTATATATTTTTTTTTACTTTTTTTTTCTTTAATAAATTTATCCAAGTCAAAATATTTATCTTAGCAACACCCTTAGCAACCATAATTTCAACATTATGGTCCATAGAACAATATGGTCTATATAAGTCTAAAAAAGTTTTGCATCAAACTAAAAACCTATTATTTAACAAAGCCTTATAAAATTCTTTGACTCCCAGGTTCCTTAACCATTGAAAACAGTTTTTTCTAAGTTGCCAGAGCAATTGTTATCATGAAACAAAAATCACTCTTTCAAATTTATCCTTTTTCAGTTGTTGTCATTTTAGTTCAAAAAAAGTGGTCAATTTAGGATATTTTATTGAAATAGCCCTTTTCACAGTCTCTCTATAGATTTAATTTGATTTCACATCGATTTTATTGATTTAGTTTCCATGGTAACAGTAGTAAAAGCAGTTTATAATATTTTATAGCTTTTATGCAAGTTACTCACCATATAGTTCTTTTTCATTCCTGATACATGATTTTAATTCCATTTAAAAGACTTAATAGTGTAGCATTAATTTTTGCAGAAATTCAGCTTTTTTTAAATTTTGGCTGACATCCACCTTAAGGTGACTTTTAAACAAAACTTTAAAGAAAACAATAAAAACAACCCTTGGTTAAATCTAAATTACTTTTACAGATATTTTTAAAATATAATTTAGACAAACAAAAAAATTTAAGTTGACTTTTAAAACAACATATAAAAAGGAGCAGTAAAACAAACCTTAAGGCAACATTTAGATACTTATATAGATATTCCTATAGTAAAACCCATTTAAAAAAAAAAGTGGCTTTTAGAATAACGTATAAAGAAGAATAAACCAAAACTTAAAGCATTCACTAGATTTATTTTTAAATACTTTATTTTATAATTAAAAAAAGTTTTGCATCAAACTAAATCCCTTATGGCGACATATAGACTCTCTAAAGATGTTTTAAAAATATAATTCAGCCCAAACAAAAAACCTTAAGGTGAATTTAAAAAAAAAAAGAAGTAAAAAGTAACAATAAAACAAACCTTAAGGCAACCTCTAGATTATTTAATAGTAAACTCGGTAAAACAAATAAAACCATAAGGTAACTTTTGAAGCAATATATAAAAAAGAACATTTAAACAATACTCAAGGTGAAAACTTTTATACAGATACTTCTATAGTAAAATTCAGTAAAAGCATGAGAACCTTGAGGTGACAAAAAGAAAAAAGGAAGAATTAACTAAATCTTAAGGTGTCATCTAGTTTTTTTTGAAATATGTTATTTTGATACTAAAGAACTTAAGATAAATTTAAAACAGTATATAACAAGGAACAATAAAGCAAACTCTATAGGCAATATAGACTTTTGAAAGATACTTTAAAACTATAATTCAAACAAACAAAAAAAATCTAAAATGATTTTAAAATGAAAAATAGAAAGCAACAATAAAACAAACCTTAAGGCAACTTATAGATTTTTTTTCAATTGTATATTTTTATAGTAAAGCAAAAGAACTGAGAGAACTTTTTAAGAAATTAAAAAATAATATTCAGCCAAACATAAAAACCTAAAGGTGACTTTTAAAACTAACAAAAATTTTTTTTCACAATATATTAAAAGAAACAATTAAGCAAACTTTAAGGCGACATATCGTCGTTGGCCAGGTAATATCTCACTTGTGTAAAAAGCAAAATTTTACAGGAGACTGAAAAAACTATATATTTCAATGAAATGAGGTTTTAAAAGTAAGAGTAAAAAACAAATAACTAACAAACTATAATATAATTTGTTAGTTATTTGTTTTTTACTCTTACTTTTAAAACCTCATTTCATTGAAATATATAGTTTTTTCAGTCTCCTGTAAAATTTTGCTTTTTACACAAGTGAGATATTACCTGGCCAACGACGATATAGACTTTTTGAAGATATTTTAAAATATAATTCAGCTAAACATAAAAACCTTAAGGTGACTTTTAAAACTAAATAATAAAAAAAACAACCAATCACAACATATAACAAGAAACAATTAAGCAAACCTTAAGGTGACATATAGACTTATTTAAGAAATTGAAAAAATATAATTCAGCCAAACAAAAAAACCCTAAGGTGACTTTTAAAACTAGCAAAAATATTTTTTCACAATATATAACAAGAAACAATTAAGCAAACTTCAAGGCAACATATAGACTTTTTGAAGATATTTTAAAAGATAATTCAGCCAAACATAAAAACTTTAAGGCGACTTTTAAAACTAACTAAAAAATAATTATTTAAAATAAATAACAAGGATCAATCTAACAACACCTTTAAACAACATATAGACTTTTTGAGAATATTTTTAAAGTATAATTCAGCCATACAAAAAAACCTTAAGGTGACTTTTAAAACTATGTAAAAAAAAAACTAAAAAAAAAAAAAAAAAACTATTCACAATATAACAAGGAACGACTAAGCAGACCCTAAGGTGACAGACTTTTTAAAGAAATTAAAAAATAATATTCAGCCCAACATAAAAACCTAAAGGTGACTTTTAAAACTGCCAAAAAAATTTTTTCTCAATAACAAGAAACAATTAAGCAAACTTTAAGGCGACATATAGACTTTTTGAAGATTTTTTAAAATATAATTCAGCCAAACATAAAAACCTTAAGGTGAAATTCAACCATAAAAAAAACCCCTTAAGTGTCTTTTAAAACTAAGTAAAAAAAAAAAAAAACTATTGACAATATATAACAAGGAACAATTAAGCAAACCTTAAGGCGACATATAGACTTTTTGAAGATATTTTAAAAATATAATTCAGCCAAACATAAAAACCTTAAGGTGACTTTTAAAACTAAGTAAAAAAAAATAAAAAACTATTCACAATATATAAAAAGGAACAATTAAGCAAACCTTAAGGCGACATATAGACTTTTTGAAGATATTTTAAAATATAATTCAGCTAAACAAAAAAAAAAATAACATGATTTTTAAAATAAAAATTAGAAAGCAACAATAAAACAAACCTTAAGGCAACTTATAGATTTTTTCTATTATATATTATTATAGTAAAGCTCAGTAAAACAAAAGAACTGAGAGGTAATTTTTAAAACATATATAAAAACGAAAAAACAAACTTAACCTTAAAGCGTCATCTAGATTTTTTTCAAAATACTTTATTTTATAACTAAAAAGCTTAATGTAAAATTTAAAACAATATATAACAAGGAACAATAAAAGAAACCTTAAGGTGACATTTAAACCTTAAGGTGAGATTTTAACCTTTAAGGTAACCTCTAGATTTTTTAATTGACATTTTAATAGTAAGTGATCATCCATAAAGTACATAAGCTCGAAGGGGAAGAGGGGGTCCGCAGATGGTGTATATGAGATGGGAGGGCAGTGGGTTGATTATATATGAAAGGCGACTCTAAATTTAAAAAAATATCATAAAATGTTAGATAAATAGGTTAAAAGCGTAGGTACTTTTAGGGAGGTGGTGTGTACTTAAAAAAGCGTATTGCAAAATGCGGGAGGAAGGGAGGGTGTGTGTGGGGATTGACAAAAAAAAGCGTATGTTCTTTTTGGACGACCCCTAAAACTCAAACAAAAGAAACTCGAGGTGACTTTTAAAACAATATATATAAAGAAAGAATAAATCAAACCTTAAGTCATCATGTAGATTTATATACAGATGTTTTATTTTATATCTAAAGAATCCTAATGTGAAATTTAAAACAATATTTAGTAACTTGTATATATATACAAGAAACTAAACCTTGAGGCATCATTTAAATTATTTAAAGATACTTTTATAATATATTTCATCCAAATAGAAGAGTTTTAAGACAGCTGAAATTAAAGACTGAAGTCAAAAAAAATAATAAATAACAATAAATGGATAAGTAAAGGCTTCGTCTCGATTTTCTTTTGACATTCCTATTTGAGTTAATTGAAAAAAAAACCACGAGGTAAGTTTTAAAACAGGTTTATAATTTACCTAAAAGATCCTCAAGGTTTAATGATTGACTGCTTATAATATATACCAGGGCTGCGAAGTCAGAGTCAAAGTTGTAACATTTTTAGTGGAGTCGGAATCGCTATACAAAATCACGACTCTGACTCCAATAGTAAAACATTAGGTGCACATTATAGTAAATGATTTATTTATTTATGATATATTTAATAATATAAATATAGCATTACTAAAAAAGTTTGCTCAAGTATTATTTAAAAAGATAAAGTGCCATTATAAAAAGTCAACTCGTGTTCAACAAGTACCATTATAAAAACTCAACCATTATAGTTAACAAGCCATAACAAAGTTAACAACAAGCCATTATAACATATATAATAACAAGTCAAAAAAGTAGAGACAATGATGTTAAAACATAATTTTAAAACTATTTTTACCTATAGAGTCATTAATTTTAACTTTGAGAAAACCTTCTTGATCAATTTTTCTTTGAATATAGTACTTTGCAACATTTTCTGGTTGACATTTTTCTCTTTTACGCACTAGATTAAATAACTTATTTATAACTTTAAGATCAATGAATAAATCAAACAAAATATATTTAAATACCTATTATTTTTTTTTTCTTATTTAATTATCTGTCACTCAATCAAATAAAATTTTGTGAAATAACATAAATAGCCTAATAATAAACAAATTATATTCAAATTATAAAAAAATTATATTTACAGGTGGACATTTTTGAACCTTAACATAATGTTGATGTGCTTGACATGAAATGTCAGACACAAAATATTACTGTATAAGTTTCGTATACTTTAAATCGATTTCAGTATGAATGGTAATAATGAATATTAAAACTATAAATTCATATTAAGTAATTATTCATAGTAATTTAAACCTGTCTGTCTCTAAACACTGCTCTCATAAATACGGGCATAAATCTATAAAATATCAAAGCATTAAAACTTGGAACAACCTTAATTATGAACTAAAAGCTCTCAATTCATTCTTAACCTTTAAAACTAGATTATTCTACTTTTTATTAAAAAAATATAGTTAATGTTTATAATTTCTATAATCAATTTTTGTTGTCTTTAGTATTTTTTTTTTTTTAATTTCTATTATATATTTTGTTGTCATTACTATTGCTTATTGTTATTTTTATAAACATTTACATTACTATTATTAACTACTTTTAACTATTATTACTAATATTAATATTGTTATTATTATTATTATTGTTATTACTACTATCATTATTATTGATATTATAATTATTATTATTATTGTTGTTGTTATTATTGTTATTATTGTTGTTATTGTTGTAATTATTAGTAGTATTATTAACACTGTTATTTTTATGTTATAAAGTTATTATTAACACCGTTATTTTTATGTTATAAAGTTTATTATTTTTATTATATATTATGAAAATTAGCATTATATTTATTTGAATTAGATATAACCCTGACATTAGCAGGTGTTTACTTTATATTAGTAAATTTACTATTTGTAAACATCCTTGAATGTAAAATCTTATTTCAGAAATAAATTATTGATATTGATTGATTGATTAAGCATTTATACTCACAAAAGATCTTATCTTTCATTTGATCGGCCATGTGATAGCGCACTTAGATATAATTCTAGCTGCGATTTGATTAGCGTCGTAAAGCGAATTTCTTCGCTTTTTGAACATGTATATTTTTTAAAAACAAACCTCTGACTCAGTTTTTAATCTAAAACTAACTGTTTTAGGGTATTATAGAAGTTTAAGTTCTAAGTTGTTAATAGAAACAATAATAACTCAATTACATACGCGTTTAGACATTGAAAAACTACCTTTAAGGAGAGTGTAGCCGAAACGCAGCTTTTATTTGCATATAAAACTTTTCAAGATATACAACCCCGAATTTACATTATTATTATTATTTTATTTTATTTTGCCGTTTAACAAATTTGACAGTTTCCATAAATTTACAATTAAGTTAATGGCCGGAGCAAGAAGAAGGCATAATTTGCCTTATCGCCAAGCACCGTGTTACAATTTATAATTTTTACAAAGTTGCTTCAAGAATATATAACATAAAAGAAAAATTAAATGAATGTTTACAAAAGATATATAATAAATAAAGTAAAATATCGTTTAATACATAATATCATAAATAGATTGAGTAAAAGTAAGAATTAATATATAAAACTTTATATATATTTTAAGTAAAATATATAAAAGATAAAGTAAAATATCATGACTAGATTAGGTAAAAGTAAAAGTGAATATATAATAACTTTATATATATAAATACGCACAAAAAATAAAATAAAAAGCGAGAAAATGTGATTTTTGATAATGATTATAGTCAAAAAATTTTAACCTTTTTTTTTTTTTTTTTTTCTTTCGAATAATTACGAAAATACGAATAATTAACTTGTTTTTCAGTTTTTAAATTATATATCTGATCTATTTTTAAAAGAAAGACTTATAATAATATAAATCAAAATCTGCGTTTAAAAAAAACTGTTTTGAATCAGTTTTAAACTGATGAAGAGATTTTTTTTTTCCGGAAACAATGTTTGGAAATCTTTTCCACAAAAGTGGTCCGCGATTCTGAATTGAATAAGAAACTTGTTTAGAATAAGATTTTGGTATAACAAAGTTGTTAGCGGAAAATCTTGTGGCATATTTATGGTGTATTACTTTAAAATAAGTTTCAAATAATTTGGGGGACAGTCCGTATTTTGTTTTATACATGAACAGTAGAACAAGATGGATATTAAGTTTGAAAATATTCAGGGCACCAATTACACGTAAAAGAGGTTCACAAGGAACCGCTCTACCAGATCCAAATAT